>NC_092872.1:110358270-110661301 GCF_028372415.1 Notamacropus eugenii | reverse complement strand
AAGTATAAATTGGCCTCCTATTTAATAGCTACCTGAATAACAATTGAATAGAATAGTGAGTTGACTCCTCCCTGCCACCCCATTTCTCTTCTTGCAGAAAGGTAATTAGAATTGCTTTAACCTGATCTTAGACCCATGCTGGGACATGTGTAGAGATTTTAGCAGGTTCTTCTGTTCTCACTCATGGTCTGCATGCTGTTGATGGAATAAATCCTGGGGTCTCTAGATGAGCAACCGTCACCGTATGTTCTTGTTGTCCTTCCCCCTCCTAAAATTATTCTTTTCTATTTACTATAATTTTTGTGTCCAGTCTTAGTTGAAATCCATCTCTCTGCCTGCTAATACTGCCAGCATGAAGCTCATTATCTATTTTTACCAAGTGTGACACTCATTAGCAAAATTAACTGATCTGTATTGACTTGATACTGTTTTGTTAATCATGTGGCTTGAGTTTTGTGTTCTTTGATTGCACCATGTGTTTGTTCTTATGTCTCTGCTATTTTTATTCATGAATATCACAAAAATGATTATTTAAACTACTAACTATTTTATCAGAGATGCATAGAATATAAATGTCATTATTAGAGTTTCCAGGTATAATCCATGCTACATTCAGGCAAAGCAGAATATTTTACCAGATATCTTTTAAAGTATTTTTTTCCCTTGTTTTTGAAATATTTAAAAGATGAAAACCTAGCTCTCAAACTAAATGAAAGAATAAAGTTTTAATAGCACCATTGGAAGTTGTGACTCCATGGACCTATGAAATGTGTTTCTAAGATCAATTATCTAATAAATGTATTAAATATATAGTATGGGCAAGGCACTAAGTTAGGCTATGAAGATACAAATATAAAACAGTAAACAATCTCCACATTCTATATGGGGAGACAACACGTACATATATAAATACATGAAGACTGAATCTTAAAAACATTAAGTAATTAAGTACAAAAAATTGGAAAGGGAGCAGTAGCTGTTCTAGGGGTATCAGGAAAGGCTTCTTGCTTCAGTTAGTCTTTGAGCTCATCCTAAAACTACAAAGAATTATGATAGCTGGGTTTTTACTGACAGCAATTCAACTTCAAAAAATATCAGTGGACTATAAAGTTCTGTCTTAGTCAATAGCTAAGAAGTTAATTTTGTCTTGGGCCCCATAATGATGTTCAGAACTAGGAAGATGACAGTTACACTATAGTAATCAAATCCCATCTAGAGTAAGACGTCTAGTTCTGAAATCACGTTGACTAGATCCAAGACAATTTGTTTCTCTAATCTTAAGTGGTCCCTCATAACAATATTAATTTATTTGGTCCCATGAATTATTGGTCCCATCAATAATATTTATTAATTATTTGACCTATTTTTGATTGAATTTCTGCTCACTTTATATAGTATCTCTTCAAAATATTTTCCTTCCCGTTTAACCCTTCTCCACAAAGGAACTACCTTAACCAAGAAAATAGAGGCTTTTTGTTCTTAGCTTTTTTTGCCAATACGACTTTAATTTCTCTCAGCATTAATACCCATTCTTTCCTCCTTTTCTTCAATATTAGAAAAAGGAATGGACATATTATCTACTATCTTTTGTACTTGTATTATTGGTTTCACCCTTTCCTTATTTCTCAGGAATTTACTCTTTCAATCATTCCCTCTCTCTAATCTCCAGTTTCACTTTATTCTATATGTCTTCTTCTGCTGTCCAGATTATCATCATCCTTTAAAATGAAAAACAAAGAAATGTATTCTAATAATTATAATATTCAAAATGTACTTATTAGTCTCAAGAGACTATTTCCTCTAATTGGATGTCTTCAAATGATGGATAGATGACCATTTATTGAGAATTTTATAGAAGAGATTTTTGGATGGGAGAAGATGGCCCCTGAGATTCCTAGCAACTTTGAGACTCTGTTTCTGTGATTTACATCTGAATTTGCAGATGCTATACCATTTCAGAAGAGTCAGCTTAGTTTAATAAATTTCTAGACAGAAAACCTAAATAAGCTGCTACCTTACCACAATCAAAAAAAAAAATACATCAGGCTAAAATTATCAGATTGCAAAGATGTACAGAAGTTTGGTTGGCTGGAAATTATCAAGACATTCTAATCAGGTGATGCTATCAAAACTGAGAAAAAGCACTTCTTTTTAGGCATTCATGTCTTTTTTTAATAATCAGTTTCTTTTATAAACCTATGTATTTTATTTTACATATTTTATTTATTTATTTTTTAGTTTTAAACATTCCTTTCCACACAATTTTGAGTTTCAATTTTTTTCCCAATCTCTCCCTTTCCCCAACCCCAAAATGCCATGCATTTTGATTACCCCTTCCCCCAGTCTGCCCTCCCTTCTATCACACCCCTCGCTTCTCTTATCTCCATCTTGTCTCTTATAGGGCAAGATAGATTTCTAAACCCCATTACTTGTATTTCTTATTTCCCAGTTACATGCTGAAGCAATTCTCAGTATTCTTTCCTAAAACTTTCAGCTCCAACTTCTCTCCCTTTCTCTCTCCTCACCCATCTCCACTGAGAAAGCAAGCAATTAAATATAGGCTATACATGTGTAGTTTTGCAAAAGACTTCCATAATACTCATGTTGTGTAAGACTAACTATATTTCCCTCCATCGAATCCTGCCCCCCATTTATTCTATTCTCCCTTTTGACCTTGTTCATTTCCAAAAGTGTTTGCTTCTAATTAGTCCCTCATCCCATTTATCCTACCTTCTATCATTCCCCCCACACCCCACTTATCCCTTTCTCCCCTACTTTCCTCTAGTGTAAGATAGATTTTCATATCAAATTGAATGTTCATGTTACTCTCTCCTTAAACCAAATGTGATGAGAATAAGCATCACTTTATCCCACTCACCTCCCCCCTTTTGATGTCCATTGAAAATTTTTTCTTACCTCTTTTTTGAGAGATAATTTGTCCCATTCCATTTCTTCCTTTGTCCTCTCAACGTATTCCTCTCTCACCCCTTAATTTTGTTTTTTCAGATAACATCCATTCCTATTCAGCTCACCTTGTGCTCTCTGTCTATATATATATATATATATATATATATATATATATATATATATATATATATATATATGTATATATACATATATATATACATATATATATATATACATATATATGTGTGTGTGTGTGTGTGTGTGTGTGTGTGTGTGTGTGTGTGTGTGTGTGTATTATCCCTTCAACTTCCCAAATACTGAGAAAAGTTTCAGGAGTTACAAGCATTATCTTTCCACGTAGGAATGTAAGCAGTTCAACTTTAGTAACTCCCTTAGGATTTCTCTTTCCTGTTTACTTTTTCATGATTCTCTTGATTCTTGTGTTTGAAAGTCAAATTTTCTATTCAGCTCTGGTCTTTTAATCAAGAATGCTTGAAAGTCCTCTATTTCATTGAATGACCATTTTTTCCCCTGAAGTATTATATTCAGTTTTACTGGGTAGGTGATTCTTGATTTTAATCCTAGTTCCTTTGACTTCTGGAATACCTTATTCCATGCCCTTTGATCCCTTAATGTAGAAGCTGTTAGGTCGTTTGTCATCCTGATTGTATTTCCTAAATACTAGAATTGTTTCTTTGTAACTGCAATATTTTCTCCTTGACCTGGAAACTCTGAAACTTGGCTACAAGATTCCTAGGAGTTTTTATTTTGGATCTCTTTCATAAGGTGATCAGTGGATTCTTTCAATATTTATTTTACTCTCGGGTTCTAGAATATCAGGGCAGTTTTCCTTGATAATTTCATGAAAGATGACATCTAGGCTCTTTTTTTGATCATGGCTTTTAAGTAGCCTCATAATTTTTAAATTGTCTCTCCTGGATCTATTTTCTAGGTCAGTTGTTTTTCCAATGATATGTTTCACATTGTCTTCTTTTTTTCATCCTTTTTTTTTTGTTGTGTAATTTCTTGGTTTCTCATAGAGTCATTAGCTTCCACCTGCTCCATTCTAATTTTTAAAGAACTATTTTCTGTAGTGAGATTTTGAACCTCCTTTTCCATTTGGTTAATTCTGCTTTTTAAAGCATTCTTCTCCTCATTAGCTTTTTCGATCTCTTTTGCCAATTGAGTTAACCTATTTTTAAAGGTATTGTTTTCTTCAGCATTTTTTGAATCTCCTTTAACAAGCTGTTGACTCACTTTTCATGATTTTCTTTCATTACTCTCATTTCTCTTTCTAATTTTTCCTCCACCTTTCTTATTTGAGTTGCAAAATCCTTTTTGATCTCTTCCATGACCTGAGATCATTGCATATTTTTTGGAGGTTTTGGATGCCAAAGCCTTGACTTTTATATCTTCCTCTGATGATATGCATTGTTCTTCTTCATCTGAAAGGATGGAACAAGATAACTATTCACCAAAAAATAGCCTTATTTTCCCCCCTTTTCTGGGCATTTTCCCAGTCATTTACTTGACTTTTGTGCCCTTTTTGAAAGGAGGGTATACTCTGGTAACCTGTAAGTTCTCAATTCCTCCAAGGTGGCACAATCAAACAAAAGGACTTAACTCCTCTCCTGATCTGCAGTCTTGTCTGGGAACAACCACAAGCACTCTTTTCTGCCCAGGATTTGTGAGTAGAATTCTCTCTCCAGAACCTCCACCAGCTCCACCAAACCAGCCAGCGCTCCTCCTCACCCCAGGGCCACCACTCAGAGCTGAGAATCAGATCAGCCTCACAATTATCCCAGGGGCTTTAGGCTGAGGGCTCCTATACTGTGCCACAGCAACTGCTGATGCTGTGGGGCTACTGGGGCCAGACCACATTCCCTTCTCACACACAGGAAAGTGCTTTCTCATTGACCGTTGTAACTGCCTTTGGTGTTTGTAGGTTGAGGGCTCTGGGAATTGCAGCTGCTGCCAGGGATTCAATGTACCCTGAAACCTGTTTCAGTCTTGTCCCTGACACACAGCCAAGGTTATGTGGGCACTCTGTTCTATGCCCAGTGTTACAGACATTTCCTGGCGGCTTTCAAGGCTGCCTTGGACTGAAAATCTCTTTCACTCTGTCGTTTTGTGGCTTCTGCTGCTTTAAAATTTCTTTAGAGCCATTTTATACAGGTATTTTAAGGGCTATGGTGGGGAACTTCTACAGGTCCATCCTTCTATTCCACCATCTTGGCTCTACTCCTGCATTTTATACATCTAGGCATTCATTTCTTAGGGAAGTGATAAGAATTGTACCACCCCTTACATCTTCCCAATGAAACTGTTAAAGCAACTTTTTGTCTTTAGGGAGTAATTTAATTCAATTTAGATGTCATTATTACAACATCAAAAAGCAATAGTTTATGCAATATAAATATATAGCTAATAGGGTGTTTTTTCAAAAGAATTGTATGATACAAATAACACAAATATCTATTATATACGGAAAAATTGATTCCAAGAGATATTAAATTATGTGCCAAAAAGAACACCTTGTAATTGTCAGATCTGGAACTCTGCTATTTCCCAGCTTTATCTTGCTATTTGTTGACAGTTTCATATCTAATAGAAAATATATTTAGATTTAACAATAATTCTTATTTTTAATTAAACCAAAAGGCTATAAAACTGTGTACAACCCTTTGATCCAGTAATAACACTAATAGGTCTGTACCCCAAAGAAATCATCAACAAAGGTCAAAGTACTCACATGTACAAAAAATATTTATAACAACTCTTTATGTGTTGGTAACTAATTGGATTTAAGGGAATATCCAACAATTGAGAAATGGCTGAATAAGTTGTAGCATATGAATGTTATGGAATACTATTGTTCTACATGAAATAAGGAGCAGGTGAATTTCAGAAAAACCTGGTAAATCTTACATGAACAGACACTGAGTAAATTGAGCAGAAGCAGGAGAACACTGTACATAGTAATAGCAACATTGTTCAATAACCAACTTTGATAGATTTAGTTCTTCTCAGGATTATAGTGATGCAACAGAATTCCAAAAAGACTCATGAGGGAAAATACTATCCATGTCCAGAGAAAAAACTATTGACTCTGACTGTAGATTCAATCACATCATTTCCTTTTTATTTTGTTTTATTCTTTCTTGTATTTATACCTGTTTTTTTTCTGATTCTTCTTTCACAGCATGACTAACGTGGAAATATGTTTAATATGATTATGCATGTATAGTTTATATCAGATTGCTTGATGTCTTAGAAAGGGGAAATGAGAGGGGGAAGGAGAAAAAATTTAGGACTCAAAATTTTACAAAAATGAATGTTGACACTATCTTTACATGTAATTGTAAAAACAATAAGGTGCTATGAAGTGGAAAAAATGCCAAGGTTGGGTGATTTCAGAAAAAAAAAAAAACATGGCAAGTCATATATGAACAGATACAAAATGAAGTGAGAATACTGGGGACAGCACTATGCACAGTCACAGCAATGTTGTGATGATCATTAATTCTGAACGACTTGGATACTCTGATCAATACAATGATCCAAGAAAATTTCAGAGGACTCATGGTGAAAAAAATGCTACCTGCTTCCAAAATGAGAACTGATGAACTCTGAGTGCATATTGAAGTATAATTTTCTTGACTCATTGTTTTGATTTGTTTTGCAATTGACTAATATGGAAATATGTTTTGCATGATTGTAGCACCAATGTGATATTCACAATGCCTATGGTGGCCATGAATATCCCAGCACAATTCTGAATTGTGAAATGCAGCAGACTCTCCATCTGAAAGACAGAACCACAACATTTATTTAGACAATGGAAAGCCAAATCCCAACACCAGAAAGCAAATTCATCATAATATATACAGAATAACAATATAGAGAACAACACCATTCCCAAGACTTCCCCCTGCTAGACTTCCCACAAACCAATTCCATTGAACAAATCACAAGCAGACCTCATTAAACAAAATCACAATAAAAGGTGCCTTCACTAACTCTTGCCAGTTGCCTGTTTGCCTGCATTCTTCCTAGCTCTGACTGCTTTCATGACTAGCTTCCTCTCAGCTCTGCTCTAGCTCCTCCTGTTCCTGTTCTACCTTTCTTTTTCTACACATTTTTCAAGGTCCTCCCCCCAGAGGCTCCATGTGATTCAGAGTTCCATGTGACCCAGACAGATCACATGAGCCTCTTAATGAATGAGTAGCCCCAAGATTGTTTTTTATTCATTACATAGGTCAGGTTGGTGGGGCAACTGACATCAAGAGAACTTTAACAGGGATAACAAAAAATAAACATATTAAACAATGTTTTGGGCAACTGTTGTTAACAGAACTTTGCAACAATATCAGGGATCATGCAAAATAAACACTTAAAACACTATCTTAGGGTGGGACTTGAGTGTAAGAATCCCATCATTCCTCCCTTGAACAAATGGGGCCTAAAATCTTGGGGTAGGGGGTGAAAATGTCTTCCTCTTGCTGAAATTGGACACAGAGCTGTCCCTGCCCCAAGAGATCCCAATTGAGGGGTTAGTTCCTCAGCTGGCATCAGGGCTTGATCCACACCAGGTCCAGGGGTGACACAGAACATTGGACAGGGGGTGACATCTGGTTTAAGCCATCAGGCATTTACAGGTGGAGGGTATTAAGCCTGCAGAAAACAAATCTGACAAAGTGAACCAACAAAAAGTCACAAAGAGACAAGGAGACAATAACCAGAAGCAGGGTAGATATAGAGTCAGCCATGCTTTTGGAGTTCATGAGCCCACTATTACAGCCTCATTCACTGTTGTTTACTGTTTCCTAATTTGAAGTTTTGGGGTCTTCATTCTGACCGAAGCATACTTTCTTTAATCTGATCTGAGGTCTGGTCAATTTCCCATTCTCCCTACAAGTGTGAAGAAATTGGATACAATGTTTCAGAAGGCTCTGCAGGGACAGTTCCCACTTCCCTACTCAGTCTAATATCAAGTCACTTTCCTTGATACAATTTATGTAGATCATTAGTTGGAATGCCATTTGTACTTCAAAAATCTTCCCCTGCTCTCAGCAGAGCAGTAAACAGTTTTTTTCTTGTCAGTCTATTCTGACACTGAAGCTTCTGGCTTCTTACTCTTTTCTCTCAAGGAAATTTATCTGTTTCACTGATTCCTAACAAAAGCTGTGTGGGTTCTCTGATTCTTCTGCTTCCTTTGTAGCGTTTCATTCTCCTCCCATACATCCTACTGGCCTGTGTTTGGGTACCAATGGAGCCCAGTCTGTGCAAGGGCTGCATTCACTTTTTTTTTTCTTTTTGTGAGCTAAACTAACAACAGCTTTTTCTTCTACCACCTGAGACTTTCTATCTTGCTCTTCTAAAGGAAAATTTGAAGGCTGAAGCATAAAAAGCTTCTCATGCAAACCAGCCAACTCCCTTTCCATCTCAGCTTTCTCTTCCAGTATCTTGTCTCTGTTTTTATACATAAGACAATAACTTGTTAACAAGGCCCAGTTTCTACACACTCCTCCACTTCTTTCCCTGATTCTGTTGGTATTCTCTCCAAAATCTTTCTAAGTCTCCAGCCTCTCCCTTCTGTAGCCTTGGTTCCCAGTTTTCACAGAACCTTATGCCTTGAGCCCATTCTTTACTAGGGAGAAATAAGGCAAATCTTCCCACCCTGAGACATCCATTCCTTTCTCTAAAACCTCCCTGCCTCCAAATAGAGGTCTGATATTTTGCAATCCCATCCCCTTCTCCATTTGTAGCACCAATGTGATACTCACGATGACTATAATGGCCATGAATGTCCCAGCACAATTCTGAATCACGAAATACAACAAACTCTTCATATGAAAGACAGAACCACAACATTTATTTAGACACCAGAAAGCTTTCCCCCTGCTAGGTTTCCCACAAACTAGCTCCCTTAAACAAGTCACAAGCAGGCTCCCTTAAACAATCACAAACAAATGCTTTCACTCACTCTAGCCAGCTACCTGCTTGTCTGCATCCTTCCTAGTTCTGACTGCTCTCATAACTAACGTCCTCTCAACTCTGCTCTAGCTCCTCCTCTTCCTGTTCCACTTTTCCTGTTCCACTCATTCAGCAAGCTCCTCCCACCACAGTCTTCATGTAACTCAGACTTCCACATGACCCAGTCAAATCAGGTAGGCCTCTTAATGAATGGGAAAGGTCTTACTATTTAAATTACCATTACAATAATTTAACGTGAATAATTATTATTATATTCTTTACCTTGTCAGTACATGGAGGTGGGGTAGGAGGTGGTGAATTTGGAACTGAAAATTTAATAAGAAAATAATGTTAAAAATAAATTATAAATTAAAATGTTAAAAAAAAGAGAGAGAAAGGATCCTTATGGACTTGAAAATGGAATTAACAAAAGAGACATTCTACAGGAATTCTCAGAGCTTTAAAACTGTATAGACACCTGAGCAATTGAAATATGTGGTTGCTCCTTATCTGCTTTATCCACACAACAAGTTTGAGTTTCATAAGAAGCAAGTCACTGTGTGCTCTTGAACTGACAATATGCTACATGGCCATGCACAATGTGGGGAAGGTAAAATATCATTATTGTGATGCCAGTGGGTGTAAGTCAGGAAAGAAAGAGAAAGTTAGAAGAGGAAGAAAGTACTTATATCAAAGACACTCATTTAAATGGATTTCACTGGACTTAAAACATTCTTATGAGATAAAGCAGATGAGGAAATGCAGTAGCAAATGTTTTTCTTCATGCCACTTTTTGATCTCACAATATTAGTTGCATGGATTCATATGACTATGAAAAGAAGTCGATAAACCACTTAGAGAATATTTGCTGCTTCTTTCAACTCTATGCAAAATTAAAAGTGTCAAAAACTGAAAATATAATATGACACAAGGAGGTATTTTAGAAGTCAAGGTTATTATCCACTTTTACATAAATATAATTTAATGAGACATTGAAAAATAATCAATGTGAAAATAGGATCAAGAGAACCAATGCACTGGGAAGTTTGTTACAATTGATTGTCTATGTTTATTTAAAATTTTTTTTAGCAGGATGCAGTTTATGGAGCTAAAGGAAAAGGTTTAAAGTTGAAGTGTGGCAGCCCTATGACAATCAGAAAAGCATGAAATCCTTTTATTTGTAACGTATGGTTAAGTCTACACTTTAGGATTCAGACATTCCCAAGACAAAACAGAATGAACAGTGTTAAAGATTAGACTTGCAAATTTTGAAGTACATGGTGTCAATCTAGTGATGTTAAAACATCCATTTGAAATAACTCACACAGTATAACTGTAGTATAGTATGGGGTAGCATCATGAATATGCAATCAGCAAACAGTTCTGGAGCCTGATCACCATCCCTCTCAATTACAATAGCCACTTTCTGTGATGTTTCCTTGGCATTTTGACAGTGATTACAACTTTACAAGATGTATTGCAGATATTACACTTCAGTTGTTTACAAATAGACCCATATCTTACACTTTCACTAGAAGAATATGATGTTTTAAGTAAGGAAAACATTCTTTATAATAATTCTTCCACTTACGTCAGTCATGCATAAGTGTAAGAGTTGCAACTGAGAAAATCACCTTTTACCACTATTATGTGACAAGAGCAAGTTGAACAATACCCCTTTTCTACTCTGAAAACTAAGAAAAATGGAGCTTTCCATGAGGAAAGATACTAGGTGGAGCATTCATCCAGAATACAGTACCACATTTTTGCTGAAGAGGAAAGGAAAAGAAATGAGTCAACTTAAGGAATTCATTTGATTTATGAAAGAAAGTGCAAGGTAGGAGGGACAGGTTTAAAATAAGGTACAAGTTATCAGGGTCAAAGGGTGGCTTTTGTTTTTCTGGTCTCTTTTCTATATACACACGCCCTCTAACTCTATCAGCTCATTGCAAAATCATATGAATTTCTGAAGCAATTAACTTACCCAAACTACATTTTCCTGAATTTTATTTCATCTTAAATTGTCTGGGACCTGAATTATCCAGATACTTGGCCCTGTTCTCCATTTTACTTCATCCATCTCTCCATCTGGACAAAAAAAAAAAATCAGATAATTCTCCCAGATATTTCTAAATACCATTTGGTCATGCAGACAAAACACTTTCATCGATATTCTAGGGTTTTATATAGATGTTTGCACAATTGGTTTTTTTTTTTTAATGTTTAGACAAGTTCCAAATGATAAATTCAGGGGACTAGAGGATTAGAATTCTTAACAAACTTGGTAGTACATTAAAATAAATATATTTTAAGGTACTATCAATTTTGTTTTGTATATATTAGAGCCGTATATATATATATATATATATATATATATATATATATATATATATATATATATACACACATCATCTTATCAATATATCATTAAAATGCAATGTAGGACACTCTTTCCCATGTTAATAACAACATTAATATTTGTGACATTTGGTTAGTTGCAGTTAAATTATATTTCTGGATATTTGAAATTGAATGTAGAAATTGCACTTTCTTTTCTATTTTTCCATTAACATTCCTTTGAATGAATTAATTGACAGGTACTTTTTATATTAGTGCATGAGAATTCATAAACAAAGAATTTATAATATATTTTAGTTATAATTTGTTTGAAATAATATCTTTTTCATTGTGAAAGTAAATGATTTTTCTATGTTTCTTGAAAACTATATTCTTTGTTCCATGAATACTTTACTAACAAATTGTCATCCATGTTTGTAAAAAAGTTAGTTAAAAAAAAAGTCTTATTTCTTTGACATTCAGTTTTGTACTCAGAAGCACATGGTGTAAATTTTAAATGGGAGAGATATAAGTAAAGTTAAAGGATATATGTAATTAAACATTCGGTTCAAAAATTACTTTCCAAGTATCTATGAAGTGCTAAGTATTGAGGGTGATGTAACCAAAAATAAGACACAGTTGCTGCCCTCTAATGAGCTTACAGGCATAGAGGGGATAACCTAAGTAAACTCTTCCACCATATTTCTGGTATTTACAGCTAGGAAAGTTTTGATGTGTACAAGATCTACCCACATTATGAGAGATGCCATGCCCAGATTATGGGAAGGTTTTGAAATTCTTTAATAGCAAGCATGTATCTTCATTCCCCCCCAAAAGGAACCCATAACACATCAATCAGACTGCTTCTCTTGCTGATAGAATGGGCAAGATAAACCAGAGAAATAATGTCAACAAACCATCATGACTGGGAAGGAAATTAAAGAGGCTAAAGAATAGACCAAATATATAGCTGGATATATTGTTAATTCTTCTAAAAAGTCAATATCTAAACACTTGATTGGGAAAGTTTCTCCAGTACAAGTTGATGGAATCTAATAAGTTCTCTACTACTCGATGGTAAGTCAAATTTAAAGAATTGTACAAGTAGTAAACTGTTCATACTAATAAATATAATATATACATATATGATAAAATAGAGTGCAAAAATATGTACAGTGTACAAAATTCTAAGAATTTGCATCAATCAATATATATTAAGTGCCTACTTTGTACCAGATACTGTGCTAAGCAATGGGGAATACAAAAAGAGAAAAATGACATTCTATGCTTTTAAGAAGCTTACAGTCCAATGGGGATGATAAGATGGAAATATCTATATACTAAGCAAGCTATATACAAGATGAAAAGAAAATAATTAAAAAGGGAAGGCACTAAATTAAGAGAGATTAAGGGAAGTTCCTGTAGAAGATGAAGATTTAGTTGTGACTTAAGCCAAGAGTTTTAGTAGTTGGAGTAGAGCAAAGAGAGTATTATACGTAAAGAACAGCCAGAGACAATGCCTGCAGCTGAGAGATGGAATGTCTTGTTTATCAAACAACCAAGAGGCCAGTGTAACTGTATTGAAAAATATTTACTGAGGAGTAAGGTATGAGAAGACTAGAAAGGAATGAGGGGGCTAGGTAATGAAGGATTTTGAATGCCAAACAGAACATTTTATATTTGTTTCTGGTAACAATTTGAATAGAGAGGTAACATGAACAGACCTTTGTTTTAGTTAAAATCATGTTAGTGACAAAATGGAGAATGCTTTCGAGTGGGGAGAGACTTGAGTCATATGGAACCACCAACAAACTCTTGCAATAATCTAGGTGTAATGTGATGAGGGGATTCACTAGAGTTGTAGCAGTGTCAGAGGAGAGAAGGGGGACATATTCAAGAGACATTGCAAAGGTCTTGGCGACAATTTGGAAATGGGAGGTAAGAGATAGTGAGGAATTCAAGATCATTCCTAGATTGTGAGGGAGGAGAGGATAGTGTTGCCTTCTACAATAATATGGAAAGTAGGAGAAGGGAAGGATTAAGGGAGAAAGACACAGTTTGAACACTTTGTGCTTAAACTGTCTACTGGGCATCCAGTTGGAGATGTCTGACAGGATTTTGGAGATTTGAGATTAGGGGAAGGAAATAGAGATTGGGGCACGAAAGATAAATTTGAGAATCATCAGCATAGAAATAATAATTAAATGCATGACAGTTGATGTGATCATTAAAAATATATGATGGGAGAAGAGATCCAAGTACAGAACTCCGAGGGACATCTATGGTTAGATAGCATGATCTGGATGAGAATCCAGCAAAGGAGACAGAGAAGGAACAGTCAGGTAAGGAGAAAATCAGGACAGAATGTTGTCTCAATAATCTAGAGAAAAAAAAGATTATCAAGGAGGACAGAATAAGCAACAGTGTCAGTGGACTGATAGGAGTGGAAGCCAGAAAATAAAAGACTAAGAGGAGAGTCAGAGTAGAGTAAGTGGAGGCATCTACTATAAGTAGTTTTTTATTTGTTTGTTTTTAGAAATTAAACTACAAAGGACAGCAGAGATACAGGATGATAGTAGTAAGTAGTAAGGATTAAAGGAGGGGGTTTTCCAGGGGAAAAAAGTGACATACATGTGGACAGTAGGAAGTGATCAAGGAGGAGAATGAGAGAGAGAGAGAGAGAGAGAGAGAGGGACAGAGAGAAAAAGACAGATAAATAGAGACAGAAAACAAACAAAAGTAAGAATGAGAGATGGGGCAATCTTTTTGAGGTGATGAAATGAAATGGGATTACTTCAACAAGTAGAGGGATTGCCCTTGATAAGGAGTAAAGCCATTTCATTATATGAGACAGAGGTGAATGAGGAGATAGCAGTAAAAGGCATCTGAGCGACAGATCTGAGGAAGAGGAGAGAAGTTGAGAAAATTGGCCTCATTTTTACCTGTGCATTATGAGTCAAAATTCTCATATGAGAGAGTGGGGGCAGGAAAGTCACAGGAGGTTTGGATAGGATCAAAGTTTGTGGAGAAAGTTAGAGTTGATAGAAGAGGTACTACCTAGTAGCACTGTGTACTCAGTTGAGATTATTTAAATTGTAATGGACCCAGTCAGAAAGGTCGGATTATTTTCTCCACATTTCTTCAGCAGTATTTACTTATAAGTGAAGTCAGTGAAGTATGGGAATTATCCGACCAAGGCACGGGCTTAGGTGGGTGTAAAAGACAATATGATAAGGTGGCTTGGGGTTCCAGAGAACAACATAGTCAAAATAGTTCATCAAGATGGGAAGAAGAGTGCCAAGCGCAGTGAAGTTGGCCTGGGAGAGACTTAAGGGTTCAAGGGATTAGAGATTACTCTGTGAATTAAGAGTGGAGTTATGTAAAAGAAAACAAAAAGCAGTGGTGAAAACCTACTGCCTTGTGAAGCTGGGCATAGACCCACACCTTACACCGTATACCAAAATAAAGTCAAAACAGGTGGACAATTTAGTTATAAAGACTCATACAATAAGCAAACTAGAACAGCAAGGAATAATCTACTTGTCAAACTTATGTAGAATGGAAGAATTTATAACCAAACAAGAGATACGGAAGATTTTGAAATGCAAAATGGATAATTTTCTTAAAGAGAAATCAGTTGTCATAAGAGTACCAATACATTTCAACTGCATTTTATTTTTCTATTTTTTTTATAGGGGGAAGGCAAGGCAAATGGGATTAAGTAACTTGCCCAATGTCACACAGGTAGTAGGTGACAAGTGTCTGAAGACAGATTTGAACTCAGGTCTTCCTGACTCCAGAAGTGGTGCTCAATTCACTCAGCAACCTACCCCCCTCCCCACCATACTTTTGATTACATTAAATTGAAAAGTTTTTGCACAAAGTCCATTCAATTAAGATAAGGAGGGAAGCAGAAAACTGGGAATTTTTGCAACCAGTGTCTGATAAAGGCCTCATTTCTAAAATGTATAGAGAACTGAGTTAAATTTATAAGAATACAAGTCATTACCCAATTGACAAATGGTCAAAGGATATGAACAGGCAGTTTCAGAGGAAGACATGGAAGGTATGTATATTCATATAAAAAAAGCTACAAATCACTATTGATTAGAAAAATGCAAATCAAAACAACTCTGAGCTACCACATCACACCTATCAGACTGGTGAACATGACAAAACATGAAAATGATAAATTCTGGAGAAGATGTGGAAAAATTGGAACATATGCATTGTAGGTGGAACTCTGAATTGATCCAACCATTCTGGAGAGCAGTTTGGAATTATGCTCAAAGTGCTATAAAAATGTGCATGCTCCTTGACCCAGCAATACCACTTCTAGGGCTGTACCCCAAAAAGGTCAGAAAAATAGCAAGAAGACCCACGTGTACAAAAAAAAATATTTATGGCACCTCTTTTTTGTAGTGGTCAAGAACTGGAAATTGATGGTATTGCCATCAATTGTAGAATGCCTGAACAAGTTGTGGCATATGAATGCAATTGAATGCTATTGTGTTATAAGAAATGATGAGCAGGTGGACTTCAGAAAAACCTGGAAAGACTTATTTGAACTGAGGCTGAGTGAAGTGAGTAGAACCAGGAGAACATTGTCCAAAGTAACAGCCACATTGTGTGATGACTACCTTTGATAAATTTAGTTCTTCTCAGCAATGCAAGTACCTAAGACAATTCCAAAAGACTCATGATGGAAAATGCCATCCACATCCAAAGAAACAACTATAGAGTCTGAATGCAGATGGAAGTGTAGTATTTGCACTTTCGTTTTTTTCTTTTTTGTGGTTACTCCAATTCATTCTAATTCTTTTATATAACATGAGTAATGTGAACATATGTTTAATAAGAATGTATATGTAGAGCCTATATCAGATTTCATGCCATCTTGGGGGGGGGAAGGAGGGAGACTGAGAAAATTGAAAATTTATGAAAGTAAATGTTGAAAACTAAAAATGAGTAAATTAATTAAAAAAACTACTGCCCATGCCAAGAAATATTAAACCACTTGACAATGCCAAGGATGTTTTTTAACAAGAGTTTTCTTTTCTTGACCTCCAATAGATATGACTGTTGCACCTGCAGGAGCAGTTTTCAAGCTGCATCTTCAAAGGTTATGCTTCCCAGGACGATGGCTGCAGGCGTTGGTTTGGAAGTATGGCTATTTCCAAGGGTCTTGAGCTGTTTCATCATACTGGACTGTTTACAGTAAAGTCTGAGGGGAGATGTGATCAAGGTGGAGGTAGAATACACTGGTTTTATTTTGTTATTGTTGTTGTTTCTCCTTCCAAGTGCCTTGCTCCACAAGCTTACCTTGTTTGCTTGCCCTATGTGTGACAGTTGGTATGTGATAGAGATTGCTTTGATATGATAGTAAAGTGAATACTATACAGAATATGTGACATTTGAACTGGAAATTGAAAACTGAGCTTTGTTTGAACTCTCAAGGATATATAAGAATGTGTTCCAGTCACAGGGCCCTCCTAAGTGAGGAATAGAGACAGGAAAGCACAGTGAAAATAAAACTGTAGCATAGGTTATTCTTTCATACTCCAATGGGACAATGAAACCTTCAATGTGGACATGCCCTCCATAAATGTGGATTGTGGTTTATCTTTTCCTCCTCTTCTTCTATAATTCCATTCACATCCTCCCATCAGTTTATCAAAAACTTCCCCACAAGGTGCTGTGATCTCACTTGTGTTCTTTGATTTCATAATACCAGTAGAGTAAGCGGCTTATCTGTTCATTGCTCCTTGAGTATTCCTCAATTTTATTTCTTCAATGATTGTAGTGTTCTTTGATTCATACCTGTATTTCACTTCCAAATTTGGAATTTTGTTTACATAATGGGAGATAAAGCTGGGGAGGAATTATCATCATTATGTCTCCTTTGCAGTCAACTCAAGCCAATAAACATTTTTAAGCACCTACTATATTAGTCACTATGCTAAGTGCTGGAGTTACAACAATAAAAAAGTAATTCCTGCTCTCAAGGAGCTAACAGTGTAATGGAGAAAACAACAAGCACACAATTGAGTATGAATAATTTATATTCAGAAAGAAAGTTAAATCATCTGGGGGAGAGGGAACTAGAACTAAGGAGGACTGGGGAAGAGGCTTCTTGCAGAAGGTGGGACTTGAATCAACTTACTTTAAAGTATCTAATTGGTCTGTCTGATATTCTATCTTCAATCAACCTTTTAAAATATCACCATAATAATCTTCAGACAGCATAATTTTGACCACTTCACTTCCCTTCTTAAGATCCTTCAGCTGTGCTTCTTATCAGTGGGCTAAACCCCACAGCTCACCATTTAAAGTCCCATAAAGTCTGCATGTAGCTTATATTTCCAGATTTCCGTAATATTACACCCATTCATACACTCTATGTTCAAACAAACAACATACTGGTATACTTGATATTCTCTGAATTTGGCATACTATTTGCACTTTCATGCCTTTGCACAGACTTTCCCTATGCCTAGATATACTCCCAACTTGCCTTTGAATCAATAACATAAAAAAAAATTCTGAAACACTTTAGAAATCATTGACAAAACAATCATCCATATACTATTTAGACAAAAAGGGCAATATCGTAATCAAATTAGGAGAGCAAGAATCTATGGAGAAAAGAAAAAATTATGACCAGGCAAGATATAGAAACATTATGAAATGCAAAATGGATTATTTTTATTACAGTAATTTAAATGAAGGTTTTTGCACAATCAAAACCAATGCAAAAAAGATTAAAAGGAAAGTAGAAAGCTGGAAAAAAAATTGAAAATTAGATAGGAAATGTTGACCAGGTGGATTTCAGAAAAACCTGGAAAGACTTACATGAATTGATGCTGAGTGAAGTGAGCAGAATTAGGAGAATTTTGTACACAGTAGCAGCAACATTGTGTGAGGATCAACTTTGATAGACTTCGCTCTTCTCAGAAGTACAATAATCTAAGACAATTCTAAAGACTCATGATAGAAAATGCTGCCCACATCCAGGGAAAAAACTATCAATTCTGAATGCAGACTGAAGCATATTACTTTCTCTCTTTTTTTCTTTCTCAAGGTTTTTCCCTTTTGTCCTGTTCTTTCACAACATGACTAATATATAAATATATTTAATGTGACTGTACATGTGTAGCTAATATCAAAATGCTTGCTGTCTTGGGGAGGGTGTTGAGGATGGTGAACAAAATTTCGAACTCAAAATCGAAAAAAGTGAATGCTGAAATCTCTTTTCATGTTACTGGAAAAATATACTATTAAGAGGAAAAAACAATCAACCATAACTCCAGATGACCAAAGAATCTAACCTCTCTCATGACAGAGATATAATTCAGAATGAAAAATGTATTTTTGGAGACAGTCAACATTTCAATTTGTTTTACTTGAATATGCCCATAGGATAAAAGGGTTATGTATACCTTTTTAAATTTCCTTTTTATTAAGTGGGATTGGGTGTAAAGAGAGAAAAAAGTAACTGATATTTGGAAAAAATAATATATGCAAAAAGTATGGAAAAATTCTTTAGCTTCCTTCAAGCCTCTGCTGAAATTTTGTCTCCTGTTCTATCTTTTCCAATTCCCCTATTGATAGTGCTTTCCTTTCGCAAATTATTTGGAATTTCTTTATCTGTTTCCATTATCCCTCACTATAATGCAGCTCACTTATTTGCAGAGACATTCTAATTTTTGTTTGAGTATTCTTAGCACCAAGAGTAAATGTTTAATATGTATTTGATCAGGAAAAAGAAGATATTTGAGTCAAATTGTAGTTGGCCTGAAATATCTAATAAAAAGGCTTAGATGATTTGACAGATTGTGAAGATGTTAGGATATTATCAGTCTGAGAGTTGAAATGGTGTATATTGACTACAGCCCACAATTGAGCAAAACAGTTTACTTAGTAGCTTTTTTTTCTATATCTTTAGTTGCAACATTTCTCCTATTGGGATTGAACTCCCTAGGACTAAAATAATGTGTAGGGAGAAACATGGATTTTCTTTTAATTTAGTACTTGCTTATTCAAATGATGGAATATTGACAGTGTTACAAAATATTTTTAAAAGTCATTTCCAGACTGCTCACTATAGTTTCTACTTTTAAAACTAACTTCAAGAAAGTTGTAGAGAAATGATATTTTTAAAATAAATAATACTATCAAAAAATTATCAAAATAACACATCCAGTAGAAATAAAACAAGTCCTATGGCTTTGAATTTATCAGAAAATATATAAGGATTAATGAACTCTTTAGCTAATAGTGAGATAATAGCAAAGAAGGAAAGATTTCTTCACCCAAGGTATTCCATTTTAGCAGCACCAAGGGAAACCAGCTAAACATCAGGGAAATGTTGAGTAATCAGCTTTATCATCATGTTTGTTGTTTCTTTTATCCCATATTTCTCCTAAAGACTCTTTGAAATCAACTAAGTAAATACCTTATCCAGCTACACAGCTTCAGATCTCATTCAATGTTTTCTTCACCAATATGGAATCATGGTGCTTTTGCATATATATATATATATATATATATATATATATATATATATATATATATATATATATATATATATATATATATATACACACACACACACACACACACACACACACACACACATATATGTATATATATATACATACATACATAACTTTGTGCTAACCACCACAGATTATTTGGAAGCCTCATTATACATATCTCACCCTATAAAAATCTATTACATTGATTTTCCTCTCTCTACAAGCCCATAACTATTTATTCACATCTTACACTTTCAATAGGTCACATTAGTCTCCTACTTCATTATGAGAACTGAAGCCAAATGACATATAGTCCTTCATAAATCTACCTTAACATTCTTAGCATTTCAAACATTCTTTCCTCTCTATAACCCAGTCATCTTTTCCCTGTTGCTCTGTAGATGTATTTTGTGGACCAGAGACCATGCTCTGGATAATTGAATATCAGCTATAATACTCCTGCTGTGGAGTCCATGGCATCTTAATTGATGAGTCCCTCCCTCACCTAGCCCCCTAAATCTACCTTGCAATAGTCCTTTCACCCCACCTCAAGTTTTCTGTATTTAGAATCCTAAACAAAGCAATACTATAGTTTCTACTCTTAAAACTAGCTTCAAGAAAGTTGTAGAGAAATGACATTTTTAAAATAAATAATATTTATTTACATGCTAAAAATGCTAAGTTGTGGGAAGTACTTAGAAAAATGAAACAGTATTTCATTGATCTGGATGGCAAGCTCATGGGTATGATGATGATGATGGCTCTGACCTGCATTTTTTTTAGCTTCCCTTCTCAGTAGAATCTGCAGGATGGGAATGACAAAGGCCAGTCTTTTGCAACTACCTGTGACAGCTTCTGCATCTACATCTTTGTTTTTTCATAAAGAGAGGGATGGTTGCAGACTGCACCAGAATCATGCAGGGCAAGCCCAGCTCATGCAGAGCCACCAGCAGGCATGGGTATAGCGGCACCAACAGCATTTTCCAGGTATCTTCCTTCATCTGCTCCATGCAGGCCCCACCAAAGCTGCAGCTCTGTGAAGCTGGGAATAGGTGACCACTCTTCTCCTTGGTAGATTGTGGCCCACATTTGTTTTGCTACAGTCTTCAAAGAACTAAAAATTAATGTCATTAAAAGGGCATTGGAAAGGCATGTGGAGGTTGTTAATAGGCTGTCATACAAAACAAACCAGGAATTACAAGGAATTAAAATAAAGTACATCATAAAAGACAATTGAATGAATAAAAACATCAGTTACTCATGTAGGTAGAATGTCAAATAATTCATGGAAAGTCCATATGCTCAACTGGTATTTGTTCATTGTTGAGAAAGAATAAGGATGGACTCTTACACATGGATCCCCTTGGATCAAATTTTGGAAGTTTCTCTTAATGGATAAACCTATTGTATTGCCAATCTTCGAAATGGATTAAAGCAAAAATAACAACAAGACAAGCTAAATTAGCTAATGGACCTATTTGGGTATTTAAGAATAATATACACATATATGAATTCAAGCATATTATTCACTGTTCTGTGATAAATTGTTTATCCAAAACATTCTTGGCCAAATTACAGAACAGAAGGGCAAGATAATGAAGTTTTAAGGTTTTGTACCCTTTTGATTTTAAATGGTTATATTCACAGGCTATAAAGGTTATGAAGCCTTGAATTGCTTATTCCTTGAATGAATTATTTTGAAATTATAAAAGGTATTCACCAGGAGTGTACTATTTACCTCTTATGAAGGGCCCAACCTATTTTGACTTTAATGGATTAGTGTATTTATACTTTTTAAAATTCATTTATGAATTAAAAGTTTTTTTTCAGTTTTTTTCTTTTTTTGTTTGTTTGCTAAACCGAGGAAGGTAGTGATTCTTTTTACCTGAAAAATATAAATGATCTTCCATAAGAAAAAAATGTACAAAATTGAAAAAAAATTTCTGCAATCAACTTCACTCTACTATAGGGTGTCTAGCCATTGGTTATTTGAAGAATCAGTCTTGCCCTTATTAACTGTTAGTTTTACAAAAATGAACAAGCTTTTTCAAGAGAGACGCATCCCTTGCAGCTGAATCCTAGGCTAAAGCATAAGGGTTGCTACATGTACAAGACATTTGTTCAATCTGAAAAAGGAACATATGTTTGCTAATTAATTATACAGAATCATGTTATATATAGAAATGGTGTGATACTGTTGTTAAAAGGGCTTTTCAACAATGCCTCTTAGCTTTCTTCTCATTGTTTACATGAGTTCTCTTTGGGATGTAATATGAAAGGATCTACAATTTTCTTTATTCTCTTGTTATATCTGAACACCCAGTGTAAGACAAAATTTCTGGCAAAATACCACATTCTTACATTTATCTTTATCTTTTCTCCAGGAATGCTTTTTGCTCAGTTGCTTCTTCCCCAATGTGCTGCAAATAATCACACTAACTCACAAATGCTAGTAGTTAACACTGTTTATAAAAACAAGGTAATGATTTAAAATAATTGAAGGTGAATAGATTTTCTACTTCTTAAAGGAAAAGGTTACCTATATTCATGTCCCATGAATGAGTTCAAGGGTAAAAATTAGAAATAGAATTACCACCTTGGAGACTGTAGTGGTGGGAAAGAAAACTTTTAATGGCTTCTCAGTTCCTAGAATCCTAACCCTTTTCTCTGTAATGATTACCTCTGCTATCTTTTTAATCTCCAAATATGAATGGCTTTAAACGCCTCTGTTTTTCCAGCTCTATGATTCTTCTGACCATTCTGAAGAAAACTATTCCTTTTAGAGTATCTCTGGATTGATTTATCATGGTCACCCAGAGTTATTCTTTAACCTATGGTATTGTTTCTTTTCCGATTTACTCAAAGGATTAATTTATATCTCATAAAGGGACATTCCTCTTCCCCAGCATTATTGCACACACACTAGGAAGAACTAGAATAAAAGATCAATAAAGTAATGAAGACAAATGTCCTAAACACAAAATACTTGAGGAAAGGTGCTTAGATTAGTATTTAGCCTGACCTCTATATATGACTTCTGGAATACCTTCAATCTATAGAACTTTAATTCTACGGTTCTTACTATCTTCTTTTTTTATTAATTAGTTAATTTATTTGTAGTTTTCAACTTTCATTTCCAGAAGATTTTGAATTCCAAATTTTGTACCTATCTCCCCTCTACCCCCACCCCAAGATGGCATGCATACTGATTACCCTTTCCCCCAGTCTGCCCTAACTTTTGTCACAACCTCCACCCCCATTATCCCATTCCACTTTATTTTCTTGTAGGGCAAGATAGATTTTTTTACTCCATTGCCTGTATAACTTATTTCCCAGTTGCATGTAAAAACAATTTTTAACATTTGTTTTAAAATTTTGAATTTCAAATTCTCTTCCTTCTTCCCTCCCCACCCACCTTCATTGAGAAGACAAACAATTCAACATAGGTTACACATGTGTATTTATGCAAAACTCTTATATAATAGCCATATTATGACAGACTAACTATATTGCCCTTGATCCTATCCTGCCTCCACATATTCTATTTTCTCCTTTGATGTTAATCCTTTTTAAAAGCATTTCATTGTGACTACCTTGTCCAAACTACCCTCCCTTCTATCACCCTGCCCCACTCCATTCATCTTATTTTCCTGTAGGGTAAGATCCTCAATTAAGTGTGCATATTATCAGCTCCTTAAGCCAAATCCAATGACAATAAGGTTTACTCATTCTCCCTCACCTCCCTCTTGTTTCTCTCCATTGTGAAACCTTTCTCTTTCCTTTTTTTTCGTAAGAAAATTTACCCCATTCTATCTCTCCCTTTATCCTTTTCCCAATATGTTCCTTTCAGCTTTTGATTTCATTTTTAGATATCATACCTTCATATTCATCTCACCTTGTGCCTTCTATCTATCTATCTAAATGTATATGTGTGTGTGTGTATGTATGTGTGTATGTTTATGTATATATTTCCCCCGACTACCCTCAAGGATTACAAATATCAACTTTCCATGCAGTAATGTAAACAGTTCAACTTTACTAAGTCTTTTATGATTTGTCTTTTCTATTTAACTTTTCATGCTCCTCTTTAGTTGTATATGAAAGTCAAATTTTCTATTCAGCTCTGTGTTTTTCTGCCAGAATACTTGAAAGTCTCTATTTCATTGAAATTCCTTTTTTCCCCTGAAGTATTATACTCAGTTTTGCTGAGTTTTAGTCTTAGCTCCTCTGACCTCCATAATATCATATTCCAAGACCTTCAATCCCTTAATATGGAAGCTGCTAGATCCTGTATTATCCTGATTGTATTTCCACAATGCTCGATTTGTTTCTTTCTGGCTGCTTGTAATATTTTCTCCTTGATGTGGGAACTCTGGAATTTGTCTACAATATTCCTAGTAGTTTTCCTTTTGGGATCTCTTCCTGGAGGTGATTGGTGGGTTCTTTTCATTTCTATTTTCCCATATGCTTCTAGAATATCAGTGTGTGTGTGTGTGTGTGTGTGTGTGTGTGTGTGTTCATCTCTTGTTGCCAAAGAAGACCTTGCCATCAGAGAAATAATGACATGACTTGCACCTGACTTTGTTTTGAGTGAAGGAAGGCTGTGTAGGTCACCAGCCTCACTTCTCCTCCAGAGCCATCTGAATCCAGTGATCAGACATTCGTCAGAATGACTGGAGATGATCCAGGACGAGACAATTGGGATTAAGTGACTTGCCCAAGGTCACACAACTAGTGAGCATCAAGTGTCTGAGGTGAGATTTGGACTCAGGTCCTCCTGACTCCTGCACTGGGGCACTATCCACTGCACCACCTAGCTGCTTCTAAAATATCAGTACAGTTTTCCTTGATGATTCTTGAAAGATGATGTCTGGGATCTTTTTTTTTTGATCCTTGTTTTCTGGCAGTCTAATAATTTTTAAATTGTGTCCCTTGGATCTATTTTCCAGATCAGTGGTTTTTCCAATGAGATATCTCACATTGTCTTCTAGTTTTTCATTCTTTTGATGCTGTTCTTAATTTCTTGATTTTTCATAAAGTCATTACCTTCCATTTGCTCCATGCTAATTTTAAAGGAATTATTTTCTTCAGGGAGCTTTTGGACTTCCTTTTTCACTTGATCAAATCTGCATTCTTTTCCTCATTGTCTTTTTTTGGACCTCTTTTGCCATTTGACATAGTCTATTTTTATGGTATAATTTTCTTCAGTATTTACTGAGGTTTCCTTTAGCAAGTTGTTGACTTGTTTTCCATGACTTCCTTGCATCAATCACATTTCTCTTCTCATTTTTTCCTCTACTTGTCTTACTTGATTTTAAAATCTTTTTTGAGCTCTTTCATGGTGTGTGACTAATTCATATTTTCTTGGAAACTTTTGATGTAGGAACTTTAACTTTGTTATCTACTTCTGATTATATGTTTTGATCTTCTTTGTCACTAAAGTAAGATTCTACTGTCTGAACTTTTGTACAATGACTGCTGATCTTCCCAGCTAAATATTTGACTTTCTAACTCTTTGTTAAGGTGGGATACTGCTTCTACTGGGAGTGGGTGTACTGACCCAGACTACAGGAGTTTTTATCAGCTGCTTTATCCCTCACCATCTGTCAGTCCAGAGCTCTGGAAACAACCATTGCAGCTGTTGCTGCTACCACCATCAGCACTGCCACCTCTGGCACCATATGTCTGGGGCCAGACCACAAACAGACTAAGTTCCAAAGAGTTTTCCCACTCATTTTCTATGCTGTCTTTGGTGTTCTGGGATTGAGAAGTCTGGAAACTGCCACAAATTCAATGCTTTGAAGCCTCCTTCTACCCTCTCTGTGTCAGCATGACCCACTCTAGACTGAATTCTGCTCCCAGCCTGGTGTGATATACCTTTCTTGTCTACCTTCTAGGTTGTCTTGCACAGAGATTGTTTCATGGTGTCATTTTATAGGTTCTCTAGATCTAGAATTTGTTTGGAGGCATTATTACAAGTATTTGGAATGGTTTAGGGGAGAGCCCAAGCAAGACCCAGCTTTTGCTCCACTATCTTGGCTCCATCCCCATCTTCTTGATATATATAACCAAGTGATACAAAGAAGAGTGTGTGTGTGTGTGTGTGTGTGTGTGTGTGTGTGTGTGTGTGTGCATGTGCTGGGAGGGTTGTATTTTTAAGTCATATAATATTATAATATCCTTGGAAATTCTCTTTTGATATGAAATTATCTTAGTAAAAAGTATTTTTTACAATAAGGAGTGATGATTTATAGTGAACAACATCCATCTATTGACTGACTTTCACAGACTTGGCTCTTCTCAGCAATGCCATGATTTTAGACAACTCCAAAAGACCTATGGTGGAAAATGCTATCCAAGTCCAGAGAAAGAATCATGGAATCTGAATGTAGATTGAAACATAATATTTGCTCTTTTTTCTTGTTCTGTTTTGTTTCTCCTTTCTCGTAGTTCCTCCCATTGGTCCTAATTCTTCTTTTCAATATGACTAATGTGACAGTATGTTAAATATGAATGTATATATAGAGCCTATATCAGACTGCATGCTGTCAGGGGAAGGGGAGGCAGGGGGAGAAAAATTATAACTCAAAGGTGCATGGAAGTGAATGTTGAAAACTAAAAATAAATTAATTAGAAAAACCAACAGCAAACAAAGCCTATTTATACTCTTTACTTTTTTTTCAGATACATACTCTTATCAACAACTTCATACCCATCATAATTGTTGCACTATTTTGGACAATTCTGGGGAAAGGCCAATTACAGAAATATGTGCTTTGTTTAAGCCCCATCCAAACTTTTTCTCAGAATGTGAGGACTGAAGAATGTACTAAATTCTCCAGAAAAAAATAACAGCAAAAAGTGAAAATATACATTGAGAAGTTGAAAATAATTTTCTCCCCAAATTCCTTAATGGAAAGAAAAATGCAATGAGGCAGATGTGTCATCATCAAACAGTAGGAAACTCTCCCTCCAAAAGGATGTCATGTCCAAGAGAACAGAGAAAAGTTTGAAAGTTGGCTTACCTCTCTTAATTTCCCTCAGAAACAACATCAAGTCAAGCTTCAGATTGAGTTCTGAAGTGACAGAACATAAAAAAGATGCAGTGACACAATTTTTCCAGCTTCAGATAACTTAGAAGGACTTCAGGAAAGGTCTGTCTTACTTAGGTAAAAGGGGAGTGCAGCCCAGGGGAGCAGTGGTCAGGAAAGCCAGCTGAAGGCTCTTAGCAACAGTGCAGAGGAACATCTGAGTCACTTCAGTAAGAAGTTCAGTGGCTCATCAGGTGAGCTGTGAGTTCTCCACCCCTAATGCAGAAGACAAACTGCTAACCCTTGAACCTAGGTAACAAGAGGTCCAACTAGGCTAGGCCACCTGAGCACAGAAAACAAGCTTCTATCAACAGAGTCTCTGGATCATATAGTCAGTGACAATGCCTCTTATCCTGACCATGCCAAGCAGAAGAAACTTGGCACAATGCCACCTCTGTGCCAGGAGCAGTGCTCAACTTTAAAAGTCACAAACAAGGCTAAAAATGAGTAAGAAATTAGAGCCCAGGCCATAGAAAACTACTATGGTAGTTTTCGCATACTATGGTGTGCGATATTCACAGTTCCTAAGGTGGCTATGAATATGCCAGCATAATTCTGAAATACAAAATGTAATAGACTCTGCATATGGAAGGCAGAATCAAAACATTTATTTAAAGTCCAGAAAGCCAAATCTCAACACCAGAAAGACAAATTCATCATAGCAACAAAGAAATCTATACACAATAACAATGGAAGGGCACCACCATTCCCAAATCTTTCACCTGCTAGGGCCTTCCCACAAATGAACACTTAAAGCTCACTGGCTGCTTTTTCTCTCTCCCTCAGCTCTAGCTGCTGTGACCAACTTCCTCTAAGCTCTGCTCCACCCCTTCCTACTCCACCTATTCATCAAGTTCCTCCCACCACACCCTCATGTGACTCAGGCTTCCATGTAACTCACTCAGGTTATATGTGCCTATTAATGGATGAGAAAGAACTTCCCATTGTGAAAAAAATACATTAACAATACATTTTGCTCCAAGATACTTCATATTAATAACATAGGTTAATGGAAAATTAGGGGTAACTAGTCTCAATAGACCATTAAAACAATATAACAGGAATAATACAAAATAAGGAAATAAAACAGTATCTTAGGATAGGGCAGGAGCACAAACACTCCACCATTTCCTCCTGGAACAAATGTGGCCCAAAATCTTGGGGTAAAAAGCAAAAGTCTTTTCTTCCATAGCTACTTCTTGCTGAAACTGGTTGTTGAGTTGTCCCTGCCCCAAGAGGTTCCAAATGAGAGGTCAATTAGTTAACATCCAGAGCTAGGTTGATGCCAGGTTCAGGGGTAACACATCACAGTCATAGACAGGAGTGACATCTGGCATAAGCAGTCAAGCATCTGCAGGTGGAGGATACTAAGTATGCAGCATACAGATTCTAGTAAACAAATTTAGAAGACAAAAAGCCAAAAACAAATAAGGAGACAATAACCAGAAGCAGGGTAGGTATAGGGTCAGTGGTGCTTCTGGAGTTCATGAACCTACTATCATTACCTCATTCATTGTTGTTTGCTGTTTTCTAATTTGCAAATTTGGGGTCATCATTCTGCTAGAGATACACTTTCTTTAATCTGAGCTGTGGCCTGACCAATTTCCTATTCTCCCTGAAGATGTGACAGACTTGGATACAAGGATTCAGGAAGATCTATAGGGGCAGTTCTTAATTCCCTATTCCATCTAATATTAAGCCTCTTTTCTTGGTGAATTTTATATAGTTCATTAGTTTGAATACCATCTATTCTTCCAAAATCTACTCCTGCTCTCATTAGAACAGTAAACAATTCTTTTCTTGTTAATCTATTCTGACTTTGAAACCTCTGGCTATTTACTTTTCTCTCTACAGGGAATTTATCTTTTCTGCAGTCACCTAAATCACTTAACTATGAAATCTTGTCCAATATCTCCAAAAGAAGGTGCCCTATTTTCTCAATTATTAGAATCAGAATTAGGTGCTTGAAGGCAGGAGGAGTTGCCTTCACTGATATTTCCATGAGAAAATGCTAAGGGATATCATCTGCATTTCCAATCTTTATGACAGTCTTCATTACCTCCTCTTTTAACTTTCTCACACTGTCCTTAAGTGAATAATATCAGGGTCTATTGCCACTAGACCACACATCCATCTGGTGCTAAAGCTAACAGATTGGTTGTATTGTTACCTACTTGCATATGGTTAACTCTAAAACCTTGCTGTGTGAAAGAATTCTAATACCTATGAATTTCAAGCAATTCATACATTCTATTGATACTCCTCCAGTCCCTTCATCACTGATTCTCACCCTCCAAGATATTAACGATTCTTCCATCCTTTGGGTGACTGACTCAAAATACCTGTGACCTCCTGCTGAATAAAATCTTCAATTACCTCCCTAAACAGTGTGTGGCTCCCCTGGTTCTTCTGCTTTCTTTTTAGTTTTGGGCCAGTGTCTGCACTTGTAAAAGCCTCCTCACCTAAGTTTGTTTCATTTTCCTCCCACACATTCTTCTGGCAGTTGTCAGGGCAAGTAAGCCCTGATGTTCATGCACATTCCTTTTGTTATTTTTTTGCTTCTTTTTGAAAGCTAAATTAACACCAGTGTGTTCTTCTACCACCTGAGATAACCCAGCTTCCTTTCCTAAAGTAGAGCCCAAATGCTATGGGACAGGAAGAGTCCCATGCAAGACAACAAGCTCCCTTTCCATCTGAGTTTTCTCTTCCAGCAGCTTGTCTCTGCTTTTACACATAAAATGATAACTTGTTATCAAGGCCTAGCCTCTCCTACACACCCCTGCCAGTTCTTTCCCCTATTTTATTTGTATTACTTACAAACATCATTCAAAATCTCTAGGTTCTCCCTTCCATAGCCTCAATTCCCAGTTTTCACTAAGCGCTGTGCTTTAACCCATTCTGTTACAAGGGAGGAATAAGGAAAAATTCCCCCCCCCCATCCTGGGATATCCATTTCTCTCTCAAAAACCTTTCTGCCTCCAAATAGAGGTCTAATATTCTACAATCCTATCCCCATAGCCAAATGTAGCACCAACACGATGTTCACAGTACCTGTGGCAGTTGTGAATATGCCAGCATAATTGTGAATAGTAAAATATAACAAACTCTCCACGTGGAAGACAGAGCCAAAACATTTATCTAAACACCAGAAAGCTAAATCCCAATACCAGAAAGTCAAATCCATCATAGCAACAAAGAAATCTATACACAATAGCAATGCAGGGAGCACCACCATCCCCAAGCCTTCCACCTGCTAGGCCATTCCCACAAATGAACATTCACAGCTCTCTGACTGCTTCCTCTCTCTCTCTCAATTCAGGTTACTCTGACCAACTTCCTCTCAGCTCTGCTCCACCTTTCCTACTCTATCACTTCCTGTTCCATCCCTTCAGGAAGCTTCTCCCACAACAGACTCATGTGACTGAGGCTTTCATGTGACTCATGCAGGTCACGTTGGCCAATTAATGGATGGAAACGATCTTCCTATTATGAAAAAAATCATTAATGACACATATGGGGAAAGGGAAGATAAAAACACAAATTTAGAGGAGGACAACAATGTCAAAAATACTTTCATACAAAACCTCAAATGGCAATATGAATTAGTCTCAAGCCCCAAAACTCTTCTTATAAGCATTCAAAAAGTATTTTCAAAGTCAAATAAGAGAGGTATAAGAAAAAATTTGGAAAAGATATGACAGCTATGCAAGAGAGAGTCAACAACTTGGAAAACTAAGGACAAAAATTGATTGAAGAAAGCAGATCCTTAAAAAGTTGAATTGACCAAATGGAAAAAAAAAAAGATACAAAAGCTCATTGAAGATAATTCCTGAAAAATCAGCATTGCTAATTCCAATTCCAATTGGAAACTAATGACTCTATGAGCCATCAAGCGTAAGTCAAACACAATCAAAATACTGAAAAAAAAGAGATAATGTAAAATATTCCATTAGAAAAACAGCAGACCAAGAAAATAGATCCAGGAGAGATAACTCAAGAAACCTTGGTGTACCAGAAAACCACGTTTAAAAAAATACCAGATAGCATCTTTCAAAAAATTTTCAAGGAAACTATCTTGTTATACTAGAAACAGAAGGCAGAACAGTCATTGAAGGAATCCACCCATCACCTCCTGAAAGAGATCCCAAAATGAAACATCCAAGGAATACTATAGCCAAATTTGTGAATTATCAGGTCAAGGAGAACATACAGGAAGCAATCAGAAAGAAACAATTACATACGGTGGAGCCACAGTCAGGATTACACAGAACTTAGCAATGACTACATTAAAGCATTCAAGCGTTTGGAATATGGTATTCCAGCAGGCAAAGGAATTTGAATTACAACCAAGAATCAACAACCCAGAAATACTGAGCATAATCATTCAGGGAAAAAAACACACTTTCAACGAAAGAGGGGACTTTCAAAATTCAGTGATGAAAAGACCAGACTGGAGGAGAAAATTTGATGCTCCAGTATAAGACTCAAGAGAAGCATGAAAATACAGAAAAAGGGAGGCAGGGGAAGTTATTCAACAAGGATAAAATGTTTACATCCCTACACTGCAAGACAATACTGGTAATTTTTGAGAACTACATGTCTATTATGGCAGTTAAAAGGGATATACATAGACAGAGAGTACGGGTATAAGATGACTTTGATGTGATGATATAGAAAAATTAACAGGTCAGAAGAAAAAAAGATTGTATCAGAAGAGGAAAGGGGGAGGCCAAATAGCGTAAATTGCATCACACAAAGAGGAGCAAAAGATCTACTGCAGTAGAGGGAAAGAAGGGAAGGCTGAGTGAAGATTGTCTGAACCTTACTTTTTTCCATTTGGCTCAAAGAGGGAATAACATACACAGTCAGAAATTTATCTTAACCTACAGGGAAGTAGGAGGAGAAAGAGGAAAGAAAAGAGATGGAGAGCTCATAGAATCAAGGGCAGATTGAGGAACATGACAGTCTGAAGCAAACTATTGTTGAGGTGGGACAGCATAAAAGGAGAAAGAAAAGTTTAAATGGGGGGATAGGATGGAAGGAAAAACACAGTACTCATAACTTTGAATATCAATGGGATGAACTCTTCCATAAAATGGAAGTGGTTAGCAAAGTTTAAAATCAGAACCCTGCAATACGTTGTTTATAGGAAATATATTTGAAAGTGAGAGACACACAGAGTAAAGGTAAAAGGCTGGAGCAGAATATATTATGCTTCAGTTGAAGTAAAAAAAGAAAAGGAAAGCAGAGGTGGTAATCCTCGTTTCAGACAAAGTCAAAGCAAAAATAGATCTAAATAAATAAATAAGGAAGGACAATACATCATGCTATAAATTGCCATAGACAATGAAGCAATGTCAATGTGAAATACATATACACCAAGTAGTATAACATCCATATGCTTACGGGAGAAAATAAGTGAGTTAAAAGACAAAATGGGGAGAGAGGGGGACAAAGCCAAGATGGCAGAGTAGAAAGACACACATAGGCTAGCTCATACCCCACAGCCCATGAAATACCTGTAAAGAAGAACTCTCAACAAATTCTAGAGCAGCAGAAGCCACAGAACAACGGAGTGAAGGAGATTTCTATCCCAGAGTGACCTGAAAGACTAATGGAAAAGGTCTGTCGAGCAGGGGAAGTGGAGAAGAGCCCAGCCCAGCCCTGGCCATGCAAAACCGAGAGGAGCAGATTTGAGCAACCTTCAGGGACAGAATCTCCACAGGCAGCATAGATCCCTCAACCCATAGGTGCCAAAGGTCAGTGAGAGGGTCTTTTTGGCTGGCCAAGAAGGTAGCAGGGTATCCTTATAACCAAGGCCTCCTCAGGTGGCATCAATAGAGGACTGGGCTCCCAAAGCAGGAAGTAGCCTGCATTCATTGTTGAAGGTCTCATCTTAAACCCCCTGAGGGATTTGAGCCCTGTGTGGTAGCACTGGCCCCTCCTCAGCAGCTGATCTTAATCTCACACTGAATAGCGACCCTGTCCCCACCTAAATTCCCTGAGTGTTTGGGGCAGCTTATCTGAATCTCAGTGCTGGCTTGGGGAAACTGGAGGTCAGGTGGCTGTGGAGAAGAAACTCAAAAGTCAAGCAACTGGATGGGAAAATGCCCAAAAAGAGGAAAAAATAAGACCATAGAAGGTTACTTTCTTGGGGAACAGGTGTCTCCTCCCATCTTTTCAGATGAGGAAGAACAAAGCATACTGTCACAGAAAATCAAGGCTCATGCCTCCAGGGCCTCCAAAAGGAACTTAAACTGGGATCAGGCAACAGAAGACCTTAAAAAACAAGTTAGCAGCTTACTAAAGGAGAACCAAAAAATGCTGAGGAAAATAACAGTTTTAAAATGAGGCTAACTCAATTGGAAAAAGAGATCCAGAAAGCCAATGAGGAGAAGGAGGTTTTAAAAAGCAGAATTAACCAATTGGAGGAGAAGGTACAAAATCTCACTGAACAAAATAATTTGTTGAAAGAGAGAATTGAGTTCAGGGAAATGAATGACTATGAGTTAAACCAAGAAGTTAGCAAACACAACCCAAATTTTGAAAAAATAGAAGATAATGTGAAACATCTCATTGGAAAAACAACTCACCTGGAAAACAGATCCAGGAGAAACAATTTAAAAATTGTGGGACTACCTGAAAGCCATGATCCAAAAAAGAGCCTAGACATTATCTTCCATGTAATTAACAAGGAAAACTGTCCTGATATTCTAGAATCAGAGGGCAAAATAAATATTGAAAGAATCCACTGATCACCTCCTGAAAGAGACTCAAAGAAAGAAACTCGTAGAAATATTGTGGCCAAATTTCAGAGTTCCCAGATCAATGAGAAAATTCTTCAAGAAGCTAGAAAGAAACAATTTCAGTATTGTGGAAATACACTCAGGATAACACAGGATCTGGCAACTTCAACATTAAGGGATTGAAGGGCTTGGAATGGGATATTTCAGAGGTCAAAGGAACTGGGATTGAAACCAAGAATCACCTACCCAGCAAATCTGAGTATAATACTTCAAGAGAATAAATGGTCATTCAATGATATAGAGCACTTTCAATCATTCATATTGAAGAAAAGACCAGATGTGTATAGAAAATTTAACTTCCCAAGACAAGAATCAAGAGAAGCATGAAAAGACAAACAGGAAAGAAAAATCATAAAAGACTCTCTAAAGCTGATTTGTTTACATTACTGCATGGTAAGAACATATTTTTAACTCTTGAATCTTTTCTCTGTATTTGAGTAGATGGAGAGATTGTACACACACACACACACACACACACACACACACACACAGACACACAGATGGAGAATACAGGATGTGTTGAACCAGAAGAGATGATATCCACACACAATAATAAAATAAAATAAAAATTAAGGGGTGAAGGAGAAAAATACCTGGAAGAGAAAGGAGAAATGGAACAGGGCAGGATATAACTCATAAAAAAGATAATAAAAATCTTGTTCAATGGAGGAAAAAAGGGAGAAAGGGAGAGAGGAAAATAAAGCTACACTCTCCACATATGGCTGAAGGAAGGAATAACATGCTCACTAAATTTGATATGAAAATTTATATCACACCACAGGAAAGTAAGAGAGGAGGTGACAAGTGGGGTCAGAGGAATATTAGAAGGGAAGGCAAATGGGAGAAGGGGGTCACTAGAAATAAACACTTTCGAGATGGGACAAGGTCAATTGTGGGGGAAAAATAAGGGGGGATAGAGTAGGACAGAGGGCAATATAATTAGTATTACACAACATGATCATTATGGAAGTCTTTTGCAAAACAACACATATTTAGTCTGTTTTGAATTGCTTGCCTTCTCAGTGGGGCTGGGGAGGGAGGGAGGGAGGGAGGGAGGGAGGGAGAGAAGTTGAAATTCAAAGTATTAGCAACAAATGTTGAAAATTTTTATTGCATATAATCAGGGAAAGAAATACAGGGAATGGGGTATAGAAATTTATCTTGCCCTACAAGAAAGGAGAGAAGATGGAGGTAAGGGAAGGGTGGGGTGTGATAAGAGGGAGGGTACATTGAAGGAAGGAGCAATCAGAATGCAAGGTATTAGGAAGTGGGGGGGGGAGAGGAATGATGGGGAGAAAAATTGGCCATGTTACAATGTGAGGTAAAAGCAATTAGTATTAAAACAATTGACTGAATTAATTACTGAGAATAAATCAATGGCATCTTTAGTTTGGGGAAAAGAATTTTAGTCTAAATTTCCTAGAAGAAGGTAACCTTGGGTAAAATTTGACATTGATGGAAAAGTTAAAAGTTTTAAGGGTAAATTTGATTTTGGGATTGCTATTTAATCAGGAACTAGAACATGTATAGAAAGGCATGTTAGCCACTTAAGACTTGCCTCAAAAGATGTTCCTTAGCCAAAGTGAAATTATAATCATATTTGAAATCTGGTCATTGGAACCTGCCATTTTTAGATACTACTGGACTATTAAGTGACTGTTCTTGTGAGTCTAACTCCAGGTATGGATAGCAAGAAAGGCGGTTTGAGCCTCCAATCCACGATGCCAGTAAGCCTGTGAGATGCTGATACGAACTGCAAAAGGTGATCTCATGGGAAGGGTGGGAGAGCGGCTGTTTAGCCTGGGCTGAGGTAGGATTCTCCTGACTCAATTTCCCTGCTGACACCTGGCAGACTTTAAGCCTGACTGAATGCAAGTGGACAGTCTAATCCTGCCTGGAATTGACATGAAGTTGGGGAGATATTGTATCCCTGCAGTGTCCCTACTCTTGGTGACAGTTTCCTATAGTCAAAAGGTTTGTAAGCTTAATACCAAATCGATTAAATTATAGTTTATTGGTAGGGGAACATTCAAGGTTAAGTCTAAAATTAAGATATTAACAATAGGGCTTTCGACCAACAACAATAAGTTATGGTCTTTTAATTCTTAGTAATACTGTGGAGACAGGTCAAGAGCTTGTGAAGTTAGCAACATTAATATTATTTGGGTCTCAATTGGTTAATGTTTAAAAAAAAATATTTTGTGGTCCATATTCTAAATGCTTTAAAAAGAAGTATCACCTGACCAAAAGTTAGAATTGTTTTATCTGTTATAATCTGTGTTAAAAATGAAAAATTAAATTAAATTGCCTGGACTGATAGAAGAAAAAATAAATAAATAAAATTGTAAAAAATAATAAAATATTTCAGTAGATGGAAAAAAAAGACAAAATGGACAACAAAATTATACTAGTGGGTGAGCTCAACTTCTCCCTCTCAGAACTAGATAAAATAAGTCACAAAATAAAGAAGAAAGAAGTTAAAGAAGTGAACAGAATTTTTAAAAAGTTATATATGATAAGAGTTCTGGAAAAAAAATAGAATGGGAATAGACAGGAATATACTCTCTTCTCAGTAGTACATGGCACATACAGAAAAACTGACTATTAGAGTATAAAAAGCTCACAATCAAACCTGGAAATGTTAAGTCATATGATGATGCAACAAAGTTTATATGTAATACAGGTCCAAGTAAAGATGGGATAAAAAGAATGTGTCAAAGAACATTTCATAGAAACAATAATTTCATCAAAGAGAATGCCAATAATGAGACTACACACCAAAACTTATGACTTCAGCCAAACAAATGAATAGGGGGATTTATGTCTTTAGAAAGTATTTAGAAATACTTGCATGGATAAAATAGGGAAAGAATAGATCAAATGAATTGGATTTGAAACTAAAAAAGTTACAAAACTAACAAATTTGAAATCCACAATTAAATATGAAATAAATATTCCTGAATATCAAAGGAGTTCTAAATACAATTGAAAGCAGGAAAACTATTGAACTAGTATATACAACTAAGCAAAGTTTCTATGAACAAAATAGAAAAATCTTTTTAAATTTGACTTAAAAAAGGAAGAAAACCAAATTACCAGTACAAAAATGAAGACAGTAACTTCACCGGGAATGCAGAGGAAATTGAAATATTATTTAGGATCTATTTTACCAAAGTGTATGCCAATAAATCTGAAAATCTAAATGAATGTTAAATATCAGGTTTACATGCAAATGGGAAATGAAATATAAAGGCAATGGTGTATAGACACCTATCTTGACCTACAGAAAAATAGAAGGGAAGGGGATGGGACTGGGGGTGATAGAAGGGAGGGCAGACTGGCAGAAAGGGTAATCAGAATACACCCTGTCATGAGGTAGGCAGTGGAGGAGATGGGGAAAAAATTTGAAATTCAAAATTTTATGGAAGTGAATGTTGAAAACTGAAAATAAATAAATTAAAAAAACAATAATATCAAAGAATATATATTTTTCTCACTTTCTTCTCTCCATCATAATTAGAGCTTAACTTCTTTCTGCTTCGTGTGTTTTTTGAACATTGATAATCTGAGAAAAATTGGGTAATGATTCGTAATAGAAAAATCCAGAGCAGTGACTTTAATATTTTGAATTTCCTAAAGTGTGATGGATCAATTTCCTGATTTAAACACCTCTTGCATATCATGATAGTAGTCAACAATGATCTTTTTTATGAGGTTGTTCTAATCAAGATAAACTGATACATGATTATTGATATATATATATATGTGTGTGTATGTGCGTGTGTGTATATGATTTATACCTCACATACTAATTCATATGTGATTGCATGCATTAAGGTCAATCCATTTTGTTATTCTTTATTTTCCTAATTTGTTTCCATATCTAGTAGAGTTCACATTTACATAAACCCTAGGAGTTATAAAAATTTTTATACATATATTATTTATTTTCCACAACTCCCCTGGGAGATACATAGTGTAAGTTAATCTCACCATCAGTTTATAGATGAGGAAATATGCTCAACAATTTTAAATGATTTTCCCCAAAGTTCCAAATATAATAAGCAGCATAGCCAGTTCTCCAAGACAGGTCTTCTGACTTTAAACTCAATGAACCTGCAACCTGATTTGCTCCTGTAAAGAAAAATATTTGAAACATATCCATAAATAATAACTTTTGGTCATTGTCCTATACAAACTGACACTACATTCTTTGAAAATACAATGGATTGAAATATAATAACATTTAAAGCACTAAAATTCTTTTTCTCAATGATTAACTTCTGCCAGAAGAACAGAATTGTTTTGGCTGACAAAATAATATCAGAGATGCTTTGGAAAGTTGACAAGAGAAATACCTCACTTTTTCATTAAAAGTAGAATGCAATCTACACAATTTGCATTCAAGATAAGTTTACTCTCACTTGGGAAACTTTGCTACCTTGACTCTCAGTTTGTTCTGCCATCTTTAACTCTGTATTATTTTTTTGTTTGTTTCATCAGACTTATTTATTTTATTCTTTTTTGAGACAATTTAATGAAACTTTGTCTCTCAAATAAACATTTATTTTTCCTATTAATTTATTTTTAGGTTTCAATGTTCACTTACACAAGATTTTGAGTTCAAAGTTTTTCCTCATCTCTCCACCACCCAGCCTGCCATCCTTTCTATCACACAACCCTTTCTCTTATCCCTTTCCCTCTATTTTCTTTTAGGGCAAGATAGATTTCTATATCTATTGCCTGTTTGTCTTATTTCACAGTTGCATGTAAAAAGCAAATTTTAACATTATTTTTAAAACTTTGAATTCCACATTTCCCCTCTTTCTCCCTCCTCAACCACTGCCTTTGACAAGGCAAGAAATTTGATATGTTATATATCTGTACTTATGAAAAAATATTTCCAAAATGGTCATATTGTGAAAGACTAACTATGTTTCCCTCCATCCTATCCCTCCTCTCATTTATTCTATTATCTCCTTTGACCCTATTTCTCCTCAAAAGTGTTTGTTTCTGATTATAGAATTGCCCCATTTACTTTTTCTTCTTTTATCCCCCCTCCATCCCCTTCACCAATAAAATTCTGTACGGTAAGATAGATTTTCATACTCAATTGAGTGCGTGTGTCATTTCCTCCTTAATTCAAACGCAATGAGAGCAAAGTTTATTCATTCCCTCTCACATGCACCCTCTTCCCCTCCATTGTAAAATATTTTTCTTGACTTTTGTATGTGAGATAATTTACCCCATTCAGTCGCTTTTTCCCCCTCCCAGTATATTCCTCCCTCAATCCTATAATTTTGTTTTTAGATTTTATCATTACAAGTATCAACTTTTCATATGAGAATGAAAACAATTCTCTTTTAACAAGTCCCTTATGATTTCTCTTTTCTCTTAAGTCTTGTATTTGAAAATCAAATTTTCTTTTTTTTAATTTTTCCTTTTTTTACTGTTTATTTATCTTTAATTTTCAAGATTCACTTCCACAAAATTTTGAGTTCCAAATTTTCTCCCCATCTTTCCCCTCCCCACCCCAAAATGCCATTCATTCTGGTTGCCCCTTCTCCCGATCTTCCCTCCCTTCCAGCACCCCTCCCTTCCCTTATCCCAATCTTCTCTCTCCTCCTGTAAGACAAGATAAATTTCTGTACCCCATTACCTCTATTTCTTATTTCCCAATCTTTGCAAAAAACGATTCTCAACATTTGTTGCTAAAACTTTGAGTTCCAACTTCCATTCCTTCCTTCTGCCCCATTCATCCCCACTGAGAGGGAAAGCAATTCAATATAGGCTATATATGTGTAGTTTCCAGCTTCCATAATAGTCATGTTGTATAAGACTAATTTTATTTCCTTCCCTAGTATCCTGCCCACATTTATGCTGTTCTCTCTTTTGATCTTGGCCCTCCCAAGAAGTATTTACTTATAATTGCCTCCCCTCCCATTAGACCTCCTTTTCATCATCCCCACACCTTTCTTGTTCCCTTTTCTCCTACTTTCCTGTAGTGTAAGACAGATTTTCATACCAAATTGAGTGCGCATTTTATTCCCTCCATAAGCCAAATATGAAGACAATAAACTTTACTTTTTCCCTCTCACCTCCTCCCTTTTCTCATCTATTGAAAAAGCTTATTCTTGCCTCTTTCATGTGAAATAATTTGCCCCATTCCATTTCTTTCTTTCTCCTGCACATATTTTCTTCTCTCACCCCTTAATTTTATTTTTTAGATATCATCCCTTCTTTTTCAACTCATCTTGCACTCTCTATTTATATCTATATGTATATACATGTATATATGATACATACATATTATATATATATATATATATATATAGAGAGAGAGAGAGAGAGAGAGAGAGAGAGAGAGAGAGAGAGATGAAAATATATGTGTGTATAATCCCTCCAACTACCTAAATATTGAGAAAAGTTTCAAGAGTTACAAATATTTCCATGTAGGAATGTAAACAGTTCAACTTTATACAGTCCCTTGTGATTTTTCTTTCCTGTTTGCCTTTTCATGCTTCTCTTGATTCTTGTGTTTGAAAGTCAAATTTTCTACTCAGTTCTGGTCTTTTCATCAAAAATGCTTGAAAGTCCTCTATTTCATTGAATCACCATTTTCCCCTGAAATGTTATACTCAGTTTTCCTGGGTAGGTGATTTTTTGTTTGAATTCTAGTTCCTTTGACTGCCAGAATATCATATTCCAAGCCTGTCCATCCCATAATGTAGAAACTGCTAGATCTTGTGTTATCCTGATTTTATTTCCACAATACTCGAATTGTTTCTTTCTGTGTCCTCTCTCTATATGTATATAATCCCTTCAACTACCCCAGTGCTGAGAAAAGTTTCAAGAATTGCAAATATTGTTCTTCCATGTAGGAATGTAAAGAAGTTAACTTTAATACGTCCCTTATGATTTCTTTTTCCTGTTTAGCTTCTCGCGATTCTCTTTATTCCTGTGTTTCAAAGTCAAATGTTCTATTCAGTTCTGGTTTTATCAGCAAGAATGTTTGAAAGTCTTCTATTTCACTGAATGACCATTTTTTACCCTGAAGTATCATACTCAGCTTTTTGTGGTTTTAACCTTAACTTCTTAATTTGCTTAATGTAGAAGCTGTTAGTTCTTGTGTTGTCCTGACTGTGCTTCAAAAATACTCATATTGTTACTTTCTAGCTGCTTGCAATATTATCTCCTTGACATGGGAGCTCTGGAATTTGGCTACAATATTCCTAGGAGTTTCTCTTTTCAGATCTCTTTCAAGAGGTGATCATTGGATTCTTTCAGTATTTATTTTGCCCTCTGGTTCTAGAATATCAGGGCAGTTTTCCTTGATAATTTCATGAAAGATGATGTCTAGGCTCCTTTTTGATCATGACATTCAGGTATTCCCATAATTTTTAAATTACCTCTCCTGGATCTATTTTCCAGGTCAGTTGTTTTTCCAGTGAGATATTTCACATTATCTTCTCTTCTTTTGATTCTTTTGGTTTAGTTTTATAATTTCTTGGTTTCTCATAAAGTCATTAGCTTCCATCTGCTCCATTATAATTTTTAGGGGCAGCTAGGTGGTGCAGTGGATAGAGCACCAGTGCAGGAGTCAGGAGGACCTGAGTTCAAATCTCACCTCAGACATTTGACACTCACTAGCTGTGTGACCTATCTCACAATACAAGAAAGTGGAGGAGAAGGGGATAAGCAGGGTGGGGGACAAGATGGAAGGGAGGACCATAGGAGGAGGGAGCAATTAGAAGTCAACACTCTAGGGGAGGGACAAGATCAAAAGAGAGAATAGAAAAAATGGGGAGCAGGATAGGATGGAGTGAAATATAGTTAGTCTTACACAACATGACTATTATGAAAATCATTTGCAAATGACTTTTGTAACAAAACTACACAGATATGGCCTATATTGATTTGCTTGCCTTCCCAGTGGGGATGGGTGGGGAGGGAGGGATGAAGAGAAGTTGGAACTCAAAGTTTTAAGGACAATTTTTGAGTATTTTTCTTGCATACAACTAGGAAATAAGAAATACAGGTAATGGAGTATAGAAAATTATCTTGCCCTACCAGACAAAATAGAAGATGGGGATAAAGGAAGGGAGGGATGTTAGAAGGGAAGGTAGATTGATGATAGAGGTAACTAGAATGCTTGGCTTTTTGGGGTGCTGAAGGGGAGAAGTGGGGAGAAAATTTGGAACTGAAAATTTTGTGGAATAAATGTTGAAAACAAATAAATTAATTAAAATTAAAAAATAGAAATACTGCTGGGACAAAGGATATGCACATTTTCACTGCCCTTTGGACATAGTTTCAAATTGCTCTCCAGAATGTTTGCATCAGCTCACAGGTCCACCAACAATGAATTAGCGTTTCAAGTCTCCCACATCTTCTCCAACATTTATCATTTTCCTGTTTTGTCATATTAGCCAATCTTATATCTATGATGTGGTATCTCAGAGTTGTTTTTATTTGCCTCTCTCCAATCCATAGTCATTTACAGGATTTTTTCATGACTATAGATATCTTTAATTTCTTACTCTGGAAATTGGGTGTTTATATCCTTTGACAAAGTATCAATTGGGAAATGACTTGTAGTCTAGTAAATTTGACTCAGTTCTCAATATATTTTAGAGACGAGTCCTGTATCACAGTAACTTGTTATAAAAAAATTCTGTCCTACTTTTATGTTTCCTTATTAATCTTAGTTGCATTGACTTTGTGCAAAAACTTTTCAATATGCTTTCCCCCAAGATGGCGCCAAAGGCGAAGAAGGAAGCCGTTGTCTCCCCCAAGACAGAAGCCAAGTCCAAGGCCTTGAAGGCCAAGAAAGCGGTGTTGAAGGGTGTCCATAGCCACAAAGAGAAGAAGATCCGAACATCCCCCACCTTCCAGCGACCCAAGACAGTAAGACTAAGAAGGCAGCCCAAATACCCTCGGAAAAGTGCCCCTCGGAGAAACAAGCTTGATCACTATGCCATCATTAAGTTTCCCTTGACCACTGAGTCTGTTATGAAGAAGATTGAGGATAACAACACCCTAGTTTTCATCTTGGATGTCAAGGCCAACAAGCATCAGATCAAGCAGTCAGTAAAGAAGCTGTATGACATCGATGTGGCCAAGGTCAACACACTGATCCAGCCTGACAGAGAGAAGAAAGCTTATGTACGTCTTGCTCCAGACTATGATGCTTTGGATGTTGCCAACAAAATTGGAATCATCTAAATTGTGTCCAGCTTTCTCACTGCACCTACAATAAAAAGTTTTCCCCGATTAAAAAAAAAAACTTTTCAATATAATGTAATCAAAACTATTCATTTTGCATTTCATAATGTTCACTTTCTCTTGTTTGGTCATAAATTCCTCCATTTTCCATGAAGCTGATAAATAAACTATTCCTTGTTTCCCTAATTTGTTTATAATATCATAAAAAGAATTTGGTAGGACTCCTTCTTTGCCATTTTTCCAAAATAATATATATAGTATTGGAAATAACTGATATTTAAAGGTTTGATAGAATTCACTTGTAAATTCATCTGGCCCTGGAGAATTTTTTCTTGGGGAGCATTTTGATGGCTTTTTAAATTTCCTTTTTTGATATGGAGCTTTTTAAGTATTTTACTTCTTCTTCTGTTAATCTGGGCAATTTATGTATTTTATTAAATATTCATCTATTTCACTTAGATTGTCAAATTTCTGGGCATGCAGTTGGGCAAAGTAATTTCTAATTATTATTTTAATTTCCTCCTCCTCCTCGCTTGAGGTGACTTCACTCTTTTTATTTTTGATACTGTTAGTTAGGTATTCTCCATTCTTTTTTTTTAAATCAAATTGACCAGAGGTTTATCAATTTTACTGTGCTTTTACTAAAACCAACTCAGTTTTATTTATTAGTTCAATAGTTTTCTTAATCTCAGTTTTATTATTCTCTCCTTTGGTTTTCAATATTTTGATTTAATATTTACTTGGGGATTTTCTATTTGTTCTTTTTCTAGTTTTTTCAGTTGTATGCCCAATTCATTGATCTCCTTTTTTTCTATATTATTCATGTAAGCATTCAGTGTTATAAAACTTCTCCTAAGAACTGCTTTTGCAGTGTCCCATAAGTTTTGATAGGTCATTTTATTATTGTCAGTCCCTTGAATGAAATTAATGATTGTTTCTATGATTTTTTGCTTATCCCACTCATTCTTTAAGATTATATTATTTAGTTTCCTATTAATTTTTGGTCTGTCTTTCCATGGTCCTTTATTACCCATAATTTTTTATTGTATTGTGATCTTGGAAGGATGCATTGACTATGTCTGCCTTTCTATACTGAATTTTGAGGTTTTTACGTCCTATTACTTGGTTAGTTTTTGTGTATGTGCCATATAATGCTGAGAAAAAAGTATACTCCTTTCTATTCCTATTCAATTTTCTCCATACATCTATATCATATAGACCTTATCTAGAATTCTATTCACCTCCTCCACTTGTTTCTTGTTTATTTTGAGGTTATATTAATCAAGTTCAGAGAGAGGTAGGTTAAGGTCCCCCAATAGTGTACTTTTGCTGTCTGTTTATTCCTGTAACTCCCTTAACTTCTCCTCTAAGAATGTGGATGCTATACCACTTGGTGCATAGATGTTTACGAATGTTGTTATTTCATTGCCTGTGGTGCCTTTTAGCAGCATATGATTTCCTTCCTTATCTCTTCTAATTAGATGCATTTTTTCCTTTGAGATTAGGATTGCTACACCTGCTTTTTGTTTTGTTTTTTACATCACCTGAAGTATAATATATTCTGCTCCAACCTTTTACCTTTACACTGTGTGTATCCCCCAATGTAAACAACCTATTATAGAATTATGGGTCTTAATCCATTTTGCTATCTTCCTCCATTTTATGGGAGAGTTCATCCCATTCAGACTCGGGGTCATGATTATTGTGTCTTTTTCTCCATCCTATTTCCCCACCTGTTTATGCTTCTATTTCTCTTCTCTCTTCCCCTCCTCAAAAGAGTTTTACTTTTGACTACAGTCTCCCTCACTCTTCCCTCTTGTCTATCTGTCCCCTCCCATTTATTTCCTTACTAATTCTTCCCTCCCTTTTACTCACCCCTCTCTCTTTTATTTCCCCTTTCTCTTCCTACCTCTTGTAAGGCAAGTTAGACTTCTTCACTCAACAGAGTTTGTTGTTCCCCCCTTGAACCAAATTCAAAGAGAGTAATGCTCAAACAATGATCATCTCCCTCCCCTCTTTCCCTCTACTATTATATGTTTTTGTGCCCCTTCCTGGGATGTAATTTATCACTTTTGCCTCCTACCTTCTTCTTCTCCTGTTACAATTCCTCTGCACCCTTTGACTGTATTTTTTTTTATCATCACATCAGTTGTTATATCCACACTCTCTATCTATGTATATCCCTTTTAAATGTCATGATAAGCATGCAATTCTCAAGATTAACAAGTACCATTCTCTCATCTAGGGATATAAACAGTTTGCTCATATTGAATAACAAGTTGTTGTTTTTTTTCCTTGTTTACCTTTTTATGCCTCTTTTGAGTTTAATATTTGAAAATCATTTTTTCTATTCATCTCTGGCATTTTCATCAGAAAGATTTGAAAATCTCTTTTTTCATTCAATGTCCATCTCTTTGCCTGAAAGATTATGCTCAGTTTTTCTGGTTAATTGATGCTTGGTTGTAGTCCAAGTTCCTTTACCTTACGGAATATCATTTTATAATATGTCATATCTTTTAATTTAGAAGCTGCAAGGTCTTGTGTGATCCTGACTGTAGTTCCTCCACATTTGAATTTTTTCTGGCTGCTTACGGTATTTTCTCCTTAACTTGATAGATCTGTAATTTGGCAACAATATTCCTTGGTGTTTTCAATTTGGAATCTCTTTCAGGGGGTGGCTGGTGTATTTCTTATTTCACTTTGTCAATCGTGTTTTCAAAATCTTTGGACAATTTTTCTTCTACCCCTTTAATTTGGCTTTTAAAATCCTTCTTGAGCTCTTCCAAGAATGCTTTTGGGGCTTCAGACCACTTCATATTCCCTTTTGAGGTTTCAGATGTGAGCATATTGTCATCTTCTGAATTCATTTTTTGATCTTCTCTGTCCCCCTAGTAAGATTCCATGGTCTTTGCTTTCCTGATTTGCTTCTTCCTTATGCTGATTGCTTTTTTTCCTGGCTTCTAAAGTGGACCTCTGCTTCTGGGGCATGGGTGCTCTCTCCCTCTTTTCTTGTGCTGAGAACTTGAGACCTGGTTACTGATTTTGCATGTTGTGTCCTCTGTCTTTTAGATAGAAGCTATATATTGTTGCAGTTCACCTGGTGTTCAGTTGACTGGTGTGTGCCAATGCTAAGGCAAGGTGAAATTTTTCTGAGCTTTCCTGGGGTTACACTGAAAGTCAGGGCTTGAGGTGTGGGGAAGGTATGCTCTGGTCTGGAGTTCCCCTCATCCTCTGGGGCTGAACTAGAATACAGGCAGGCTCAGTAGCTAGTGAACCCTCATTTTCACTGGAGTCTCTTCAATTCCCTTGGCTCTGCTAAGGCATGTCCAGCACCCTGGTCTTGGTGCGTACTGACTCTATGCCCCTGGAGCTCAGAATCTTCTGCTGGACCAATGAGGTGAGGCTTGCTGGGACACGTGCACTCCTGCACTTCTTCCTTTCAGCCACAGAAAGAGATTCTCTTCTCATCAATATTCCTAGCCTCTTGAGCTGAGAGACTGCTGTCCCCCTTCTGCTGATTCCACTATTCCAAGATTTTGCCTTGGGACACATTTTCTGGGTTTTTCAAGGTCAACAAGGGGAGGGTGAGAGCACTTACCATTTACTCTTCCATCTTGCCTCCCAGAAGTTCAAATAGGTGACTTTTAAGCATTTAATTTCTGAGCTGATAGTCTCAGGATTGGCTGCTGTTTTTAACATAGGCCCTATGCTTCTCTCTCATTCAGTTTTGTTGAACTCCGATCATGTGCTGAGAGGTTTGAGAATCAGCACTGTTGCTTCTGCTTCAGTCCACTTGGTGCTATTCCTGCTAAGCTCTGCTGTGGCAGAGTCTGCACTGGTGCAGCCTGTGTACTTTGCACTCCCCCAACAGATTCTTCCTGTCAATCTTCTGGGCAGGAAATCTGACACACTCTGTGTCCTAGTGGATTCTGACACTCTTAAATTTCTTCAGATTCACTTTTTAGAGGTATTTGAAACAATTTGTTGTAGAGTTCAGATTCATCCCTGCTTTTACTCTGCACATTCCTTGTATGTGAGATGATTTGGTACATTCTACCTCTCTTTTTCTTACTCCTAGTACATTCCATTCAACAGTAAATTTTATTTTTTTAGGTATTCTCCCTTCATATTCAGTTCACTTGGTGCCCTCTATCTGTGTGTGTATACACATATGTGTACACACATATACATACACACATACATGCACACATACACACATGTACATATATATGCCAGCACATATATAATATACACTTACAAACTCATACAAACCTGTATATGTGTATTTGTGTGTGTATGTGTATATGTGTATTCCCTCTAACTACCCTAAAACTGAAAAAGGCCTCATGAGCTACAAATAACATCTTTCTAAGTAGGAATGTAAACAGTTCAACTTTAATGAGTGCCTTAAGTCTTCTCTTTCCTGTTTACCTTTTCATATTTCTCTTGATTCTTGTATTTGAAAATCAAATTGTATATTCAGCACTGGTCTTTTCAAAAAGACTATTTCATTGTTTCATTGATATTCCATTTTATCCCTGAAGTATTATACTCAGTTTTGCTGGGTAGGTGATTCTTGCTTTTATTCTGGTCTTGTCTACCTCTGAGATATATTTCAAGCCCTCATATCCCTTAGTGTAGAAGCTGCTAAATCCTGTGTTATCCTGATTGCATTTCCACAATACTTAAATAGTTTCTTTCTGGCTGCTTGTAATGTTTTCTCCTTGACCTGGGAACTCTGGAATTTGGCTACAATATTCCTAGGAGCTTTCCTTTTTGATCTCTTTCAGGAGGTGATGAGGGGATTCTTTCCATTTCTATTTTACCCTCTAGCTTTAGCTGCATTGGCTATTGAAATACAGGCACATAGCTATTGTTTATTCCCTATACAGAAAGTACACTCTGGGTATATGCAAATTCTGTATAGCTTCTCTCTAGCTGTGAGCTGCCAAATGATGTTGCACTTGCTAATTCATGGACTGATTATCTTCTTGTTTATGCTCTAACAAAATGATGACTGTTTAATTATACTACGGATGGGTTTTACCAACCAATAATATGGCAGATATTATTTACTCCCTGAATAACTGTCAGAAGACCAAAGTTTCACATCTAACAAATCAAAATATATTGTGCAAAATCAGATATTCCAGACTACTAAAACCATAGTCCTAGAGATTTTCCTTTATTATAGATGGGGTGAACATTTTATTCATGTATATCAATTATATCTTGTTCTTCTGTTCATTCATGACTGTGATCATTCAGATAACCAACAAAGACTCGAAGGTGTGAGAAAGAAAAATAACTTCTAATTATGTCATAATCAATTTTTTATAATTTGTTTAATTTTAATTTATTTAAATATTCACCAAATACTCTCAAAGAATTGAGCAAAAGTATAGAGGAGGAGAAATCATCCCAGGTTTTTTTTTTTTTATTCACATAATATCTGGCGCTCTAATTGGAGAATAAAAGCCATAGAAACAAAACATTCCTTTCCAAATTTATTAATGCTATAAAAAAGAAAATAATACTTTTGCCAGAATTGTGATATAACTGATTCCTACTGAAACATGCTCACAATAAACTTCTTCAGGGTATTGTTTAAACTTTTCTCATGTTAGAAGGGTATTTTATTATGTTGTACACTAGGTTCAAATTAAAATTGTCACTGAGCTCAATTACAGACCTTTTTATGTAGTGCAGTGGTATCATGCCAGGGTGTTTAATAAGAGGACAAAATAAGAACTCTTAAAAGTTTAAAACCAACTAATATAGGAGCTTAAGTATAAAATAAACTTTCAGCAATTAAAGGATTTTGGTGACAGATGAAATAGAGGGGAACATGAAAAAGCATCTCCTACCACATTAATATCTGATACAATAAAAATTGGGGTTGACGTTTCTCTGCTTCACAGAAAAGTGCAAATTCAAAAACTGGGGTCCACATCATTTTTAGCCATATGTATCACAATATGTGCAAAATATAGTGAAATTAGATGACCTTCTACAATATAGGAAGAATGCTGTGGTAGATATGTGAGAAAGAAGTCAATAGGGTCTCAGATTGAAATAGAAAAAAGCACAAGGTGTAAGTAATAAGGAAAATGAACTAGAGTATTAAGGCAAGGAAGTAAAATTAACCTGATGACATCACTGAGATTTGATGAGATAAAACTGGAATGTGACTTTAAAGTGGTAAACGATATTAAAAAGTGAACCATGTTTTCCCCTCAAAATATAGTATAGCAGTGCATTAAGAAAAATACTCATTTGAAGAAATTCAGGAACCACCAAGGGTAGCCATGATGGAAAGCATCTTAGTGAAGATCAAAGGAGGCCGCAACAATATTGTCAACAGAATATACTGGAGCACACACTGGACAGAAAGACAAAAAGATGAATGGCTAAAGAAATAGACTGCTATGAAGGGAACATGATTTTCCCTCAGAGGCTTGCTCACTGTAAGAGTACTTTCCCTGAAACTTTTTTTGATTTCCTAGATTAGGGACTCTGAATATCAACCCCACCCCACCTCCACTGTGTATGAGAACTCAGGTATTGGTGCTCCCTGGTCTGGTGATGTGTGTAAATATTTCTGCTACTCTGTTGAGCTTTGTTTTTCTATATTTCTATTATGATGATTTTTCTTGTCCTAGTTTGCAGAATAAATATTATGCTTGTTTGGTTTTGAGTGAAGAGTGCTTATTATACTACATAATTCAATGTTTAAGACATATGCATATGTATGTATGTATGTGTCTATGAATGTTTGTATGAAAATATGTATGTACATACATACATACATACATATATATATATATATATATATATATATATATATATATATATATATATATATATGTACGTACATATATATATATGGAGAGAGAGAGAGAGAGAGAGAGAGAGAGAGAAGCTGCTCATATCACCTTAGTGACACACTCAACAAGTGCAAACTAATAATTCCATATCTGACTTGGATAACAATTTCATTTTTCTAAAGGTAGAAGAACTGGTGAAGAAAAGAAAACACGTGCTGGATTTACTTTCATTACCAAGGAAGAACTTATTTCTAGTTTCCAAATGATGGGAAACTACCACTCTATCTTGAGAATATGTGATTGGGAAGGTAAAGAAAACTGGACATAAGCAGACACAAACCTTAGATTTTAAAAGAGGAAATTTCAAAGGCAAAGGATTCTTAGGAGTCTATGAATTAAATAAAGTTCTACATGGAAAGTTAGTCCAAGGGAGTTGGCCAGCTCCTAAGAATTAAATACTGAATACATAAAGAGAACCAATTCTGATGAGGAGAGAAAAAATCAGATGCAAAGTCAGTTGCATAAGAAACTCAAAAGTTCTTGAAAAACATTTATGTGTGTGCATTTGAACACACACACACACATATGACAGAAGCAAGAGAAGATAATAGAGTGAAAATACAAAATAAGGCCCTGTCCTGTGAGAACATCTTGAGAAACAAATATATGAATGAGTTGAGGCTAAAGAGAAATTTAAGGATGGTAAAAATATTTTTAAATCTATATTTATGTAATAATCAAAGAAAAGTGAAGACCAGTGCTATGCTAGGATATGATGACGATTGGAAACTAAAAGAAGTCAGACAACTCAAAGCTTGTTTTGTATTTATTTTGCACTAATGAAAATTATCTTTGAAAAATACACAACCAAATATGGGTATTAGAGAGGTGACACCCTAAATAAATAGGGACATGGTAACACAGTCAGTAAATACCCTTCAAGTGTTTATACGTAAATGAATTTATAGTATTAAAAGAACGAGAAAATGCAATTGAAATCCATTTTAAATTATCTTTGAAAGATCATAGAGTAGGAGCTTGGAGAAGCAAGGTAAAGGAGTAAACTTTTCCCTGCTATCCTTTGCCAGAATAAAAAATATAGACTTGCAAGGGATTCACAAGCAAAGATACCAATTCTTGTCAAGGTAAGCCTAAGAGTTTTTGCATCCTCAGTTCTTGTATAACTTAATCTGCCTATTTTTTTCTTGTCAATTACTAAGTATGGATGTCTCCAGGCAGAGATGCCTGTTCAAGGGTAAACCATGAAACAAAGAATTTCTGAGTTTAAGTTTTGGGTACCAGATTCCCAGGAGTATATATATTTACCAGCACCCTGCTCAAAGGCCCAAGGAGATCAGAAATTGTATTGTTCTGCAGTTAAAAGACTAAAGAAATGACACATAGGTTCAGGAAAAGTGAAACTTGGCAAACCACAAAATTGTTGTGATTTTTTCAGATGGTACAGATATGTGGTAAATGGAAAACTAGTGAGACAAATGAGTATAGTGGGCTATTTGACTGTTTTGTTTCCAGCATTTGCTCATAAAGTACATGTTCTGTGGTGGACAGAATAATAGCTTAATAACTTAAAAATAGAATCATTGACTAGTCATTTTTCATAAAGCTTTGCAGACCAAAAACAAATAATAAAGGTAATATAGACATACAAAGCTTAGCGCACAAAATAAGAGAACAACTTCAAGTATTTTATGAAATAACATAAGAGATATCAGAGCTCCCAATCAGCATCACCACACTGCAGCTGGGTTACCATGAATCTTACAGGCCCGAAGTTCAGGGTTTGGTTGATCTCCCCATTACAGTGACTCAGTCTAAAGTCCTTCTCTTCACAAAAGAGGTAAATACGGATTCTGCCCAACCATCTCAAAGAAAGTAAGATGAACCTGGGGAAAGGAGGTAAAATATGAAGAGTACAGTGATAACTTAGAACCACCTAGAAAAGAAAGAGCTACCATTCCTAATGGAAGAGGGACAGAAAAGTGAATAGGGACACACTTTTTGCTCCACAACATTTATGGACAAAGGTGATTCCTCTAACTTCACAATGAGAGTGAGTATACTTAACCTTATGGGTCTGTTTGTAATGAAATAAAAGGGAAATGAAAATGGAAGCCAAAATAAAAACAACTAGGAATATAAATCAATTTTCCCAATTAGGTTTGGGTTTCCTTTTCCATTTGATCAACTCTTCCTATTAGGGAATTATTTTCTCCAGTTAATTTTTGAATTTCCTTTTCCATTTGCTCAATTTTCCTTTTCAGAGTGATGTTCTCATCAGTGAATTCTTTTTTTATGATTTTAAAATCATTGGCCAGTTTTACTTCTATTTCCTTCTTCAGCTGTTCCAGGAGAGCTGCTTGTGCTTGCGAGCAGTTCATAGTCCCTTCTGAAGTTTCAGATGGAAGTACAGTCTCAGTTCTGACCTCTTTGGTGTTTGTGTTTTGGTCCTTATCGCCATAGAAAGATTCTATGGTTTTTTCACCTTTTGTCTGCCTTTTCCTGTTCATGATGTTGACTGAGTGTTGTAGCTTCTGGTTCTTTCAGTCAGAAGCTACAGAACTTTGTGTTGAGCTGATGTGTGAAAGAGCTAAAAGCAGGTTTTTGTTTTTTGTTTCCCAGATCAACCCTGGGGTAAGCTTGTTAAGTGTGTGCGAGGAGTGGTCTGGTCACAGGATATCTCCTCTGCTGCACTGAGGCAAAGGCAAGCTCAGGGAATGGTGATCCCAGCTTCCCTATTGTCTTCCCTTTTCCCCTGAAGTGCTGAGGCAAGCCTAGATGCTAATGAATGTTCCTACCCCTCCTGGGGCTCCTCTCCCAGCGCTGAGGCTTGCCTGGGTCTCAGTGAAAATTTTCTCTGCCCTGAGTTCTCTGTCCTTCTGGTTTGCCTCCGCCACAGTAGGAGGAATCCTTTTTAGCTATTTTCCTAGCCTCAGGTCTTATGAGACTATTTGCCCCTTCTGCTGTTCCCGCTGATCCAGGATTTTTCTGGGGAAATATTTTATGGTTCTTTCACAGTCATGGGGGGGGGGGGGAGGAGAGAGTGTTTACTGATCACTCCGCCATCCTGGCTCCCGGAAGTTCAAGTAGGTGACTTACCGAAGTTTGATCTTCAGACTGAAGGTCTCAGGAGCTGCTGCACTGATATCTGGTGCTCAGCGGCTCTCACTGGCTCGGTTTGGCTTGTCTCCTGCTCCACCAGTTCCGCCCGCCACTCTCAGGCTTCTCGGGTCCCTTCTGCTCTGCTGCGCTGACCATGCTGCGCTGTGCGCTGACCTCACTGTGCTGTGCGCTGGGGGCTCACCCCCGCGGAACAGATCCTTCCCGTGGCCCTTCCAGTCTAACCTGGGCTCCGAATCCGTCACAGTCTGTCTGCCACTGGATTCTGCACCTCCAAAATTTGGTCAGATTCTCCTTTCAGAGGTATCCAAGGAAGTTTGTCCAGGAACTTAGGTGAGTCCTTGCTCTCACTCTGCCATCTTGGCTCCGCCCTGTCCCCTAACAAATTCTACTCCACTCTTTATTGTACGTTTTTTGCATATCTCCTATTTCCTATCTCTCTTAATTTCTGTTTTACTTCTATCTGCTACCTTGTTACCTATTACTTATCCATCCCCCTCTACAGATCTCTCCCTTATGCTCCCATTTCCATTAATCTAAACACCCTACTATACCTACTTTTAACCTATTACCTCACCCTTGCCTATAATGATTCCTCCCTTATGTTTGCCCTCCTCTTTACCCTCTTAGATTTTTATTTCTTTCTGCATTTTGAAGACATTTTTACTCTTCTAGACATCCATATTTTGTTCCCTCTTGGAACCGTTTCCAAAGAAAGAAGGTTTCCAAGACTAACAGCCCTCCTCCTTCATCTAATTTTTTTGTATAGGTTCTTCCTCTTGCACCTCATTTGTATAAGATTATTCTTTTCTGCTGTTCCTAAATGGTTTTATTTTTGAAACATACTCAAATATACCTCAGTCTTTCTTATGAACTAACCAATTACTAATAACAATCTTAGACAAACATTTTACTTTTGACATACATAACAGGTTGTCTGTGCTTAAGTTCCTTGTAATTAGTACTTTCTGTGTACTGTATATTTATCTTTGCTCTTATACTTCAAATCTATTAAGTTCAGTTTTTTAAAGAAAATCCTGAAACTCAGAAAATTCATTAAATGCCTATTTTTTTTTGAAAATTCAAGATTATGCTTAGTTTCCTGGATATGATATTTTTGGCTGGAACTCTTTTGTTCTTTGATGTATAGTGTTTCAAGCCCTGTGGTCTCTTAGTGTTACCTTTAGTAGATCTTGTGGGATATTAATTGTGGCACCACCATATTAGTATTGTTTTATTCTTCTTGCTCATAATATTTTATCCTTTAGCTGGGAGTTTCACAATTTTCCTATGATATTCTTGTGGGTTTTTATTGTAGGATTTCTTCCAGGTGATGATCAGTGAATTTCTTCTATTTCAACATTCCTTTGTTTTTTCTAATGCTTCAGGGTGACTTTCTTTAATTATTTTTTGTATTATTGTATCACAATTTTTTTTTTATCATAGCTTTCAGGTAGTCAAATTATTCTTTATATATTCTCTTCTTTATCTGTTCTCCAGAGCAGTTTTTTTTTCTTATGAGATGTTTCACATTCTCTTCTATTTTTTCTTACCTTATATTTTGTTTTATAATGTCTTCATATCTTATGACTTGCCTATATTCCCTTTGTTCAATTCTAATTTTCTTTTTTTTTAATTTTCATATAAGTCATGTTGTAAAGAAAAATTAGGATCAATGGTAGGAACCATGAGAAAGAAGAAACAAAAAAAATACAGCAACAACAAAAAAGAGAACAAATATTATTCTTCAACCTGCATTAAGACTCTGTATTTCATTCTATCGATATGGATAACATTTTCCATCATGAGTCTTTTGGAGTTGTCTTAGATCCTTGCATCACTGAAAAGAACCAAGTCTACAAAAGTGAGGCATTGCACAATGTGACTGTTACTGTGTACAATATTTGACTGATTCTGCTCTCTTCACTGAGAATCAATTTATATAAGTCTTTCCAGGTTTTTTTCTAAATTCTATCTGCTCATTATTTCATATACCACAAGAGTATTCCATTGCATTCATATACCGCAACTTGTTGAGCCATTCCTGAATTGTTAAACATTCTCTCAGTTTCAAAAGAGTTGCCATGAATGTTTTTGTACCTTGTGGGTCTTTTCCCCCATTTTTATAATCACTTTAGGATAGAGACTTAGTAGTGGCATTGCTAAAACAAAGGGTATGCACTGTTAGGTCTTCCTTTGGGCATGGCTCCATATTGTTCTCCAGAATGGTTGTATTAGTTTACAATTCCACCAGCAATGCATTAGTGTTCCAATTTCCCCACATCTTCTACAACATTTACCATTTGCCTGATTTGTCATGTTAGTCAGTCTCATGATGTGATACCTCAGAAGTGTTTTGATTTGTATTTCTCTAAGCAACAGTTATTTAGAGAACTTTTTTCATGTATGTGAAAGATAGCTTTAATTTCCTCATCTGAAAATTGCCTGTTCATATGCTTTGACAATTTATCATTTGGGGAATTCTATTCCTATAAATTTGACTCAATTCTCTATATAGTTTAAAAGTGAGGACTTTATCAGCAACACTGATTATAAAAATTGTTTCCCAGCTTTCTGTTGCCCTTCTAATCTTGGTTGTATAGGCGTTGTTTGTGCAAAAACTTTCCAATTCAATGTAATGAAAATCATCCATTTTTGCAATTCAAAATGTTCTCTGTCTCTTGTATGGTCATAAATTTCTCCCTTCTCCATAGATCTGGAAGGTAAACTATTCCTTATTCTCCCCGTTTGTTTATACTGCCAGTCTTTATGTCTAGATCATGTACCTATTTTTACCTTACCTTGGTATGTGGTGTAAGATGTTGGTCTATACCTAGTTTCTGCAATACTATATTCCAATTTTCTCACCAGTTTTTGTCAAATAGTGAGTTTTTATCCCAGAAGTTTGTCTTTGGATTTGTCAAACAGTAGATTACTAAAGTCTTTGACTATTGTATCTTGTGTACCTAACATATTCCACTTATCCACCACTCTATTTCTTAGACAGTACTAAATTGTTTTAATGATTACAGCTTTATAATATAATTGAAGATCTGGTACAGTTAGGCCACTTTACCTTGCAATTTTTTTCATTAATTCCCACTATTTGCTGAGTTGTTCAAGATGACTTATACTACTATTTTTTTCTAATTCTATAAAATATTGTTTTGATAATTTGATTGGTGTGGCACTAAATAAGTAAATTAATTTAGGTAGAATTGTCATTTGCACTATATTAGCTCAGCCTACCCATGTGCAACTGACATTTTCCAATTATTTAGTTTTGACTTTATTTGTGTGAAAAGTGTTTTGTAATGCTGTTCATATAGTCCTGGGTCTGTTTTGGCAGGTACACTCCCAAATATTTTGTTATCTCTACAGTAACTTTAAAAGGAATTTCTCTATTTCATGCTACTGAACTTTGTTAGCAATATATAGAAATGCTGATAATTTATGTGGGCTTATTTTATATCCTACAACTTTGTTAAGTGTGTTTAATATTTCAAGTCATTTTTCTACTTCATTTTATCAAATTTTCTAAGACTTTGATCATACCATTTCCTTTGTTGATAGCTTTATTTCTTCATTGCCAATTCTATTACCTTCAATGTATTTTTCTCCTCTTATTGTTAAAGCTAGCATTTCTAGTCCAATATTGAATAACAATGTTGATAATGGACATCCTTGTTTCAACCTTGTCTTATTGGATATGTTTCTAGCATATCCTGATTACATGTAATGCTTGCTGGTGCTTTTAGATAGATGTTTCCTATCATTCTAATGTAAACTCCACTTATTTCAATGCCCTCTAGTGTTAATATGAATGGGTGTTTTTTTCTTTTTTTTCTGTCAAAAGCTTTTTCTGCATATATTGAGATAATCATGTGATTTCTTTTAGTTTTGTTGTTGATATGGTCAATTGTGTTGATAGTTTTCCAAATATTGAACCAGTCCTGCATTCCTCGTATAATTCTTATCTGGTCATAGTGTGTTTTCCTCAAGAAAAATTACTGTAATTCCTTGCCAATATTTAATTATTTTTGCATCTATATTCATTGGTGTAATTGGTTTAAAATTTTCTTTCTCTGTTTTGCCTCTTCCCAGTGTAGATATCAGTATTCTCTCTGTAACATGAAAAGAATTTGGAATGACTCCTTCTTCACCTGTATTCACAGTTTGATAGAATTCACTTATAAATTCGTCTGACCCTGTACATTTTTTTACTAGAGAGATCATTGATAGCTTGTTCAATTTCTCTTTTCTGAAATAGGGTTCTTCAAGTATTTTGTCTCTTCTGCTAATCGGGTCATTTTTTTTTTGTAAATATCCTTTTCACTTACTGTAAAATTTATGGTCTTGCAGTTGGGCAAAATAGCTCATTACTATTTCAATTTTCTCCTCATTGGTGGTGAATTCACCCTTTTCTTTTTTGATGGTAATTTGGTTTTCTTTCTTTTTTAAAAATCAAATTAAAAAGATTTAATCTATTCTCTTTTTTTCCACAAAATCAGTTCTTATTTTATTTATTAGATAGTTTTCTTAATTTCAGTTTTATTGATCTGTGCCTGGATTTTTAAGATTTCTGATTTGTTATTTAAATGGGAATTTTTCATTTCTTCTTTTTCTAGGTGTTTTAGTTGCATGTTTCATTCATTGTGACTTCTTATTTCTCTATATTATTCATGTAAGCCTTTCATGCTCTCTAACTTCTCCTAAGAACCACTGTCACTGCATCCTATAAGCTTGGTATGTTGTCTCTTTATTGTCATTCTCTTGAACGAAGTTATTGATTGGTTCTATGATTTGTTGTTTGACCTACTCATTATTTACAATTAAATTATTTAGTTTCCAATTAATTGTTAGTATATCTTCCATGTCCCTTGATTACATATATTTTTTCCCATGATTGTCTAAAAAGGATGTATTTAATACATCACCATTTCTGCATTGGATTATGAGGTTTTTAATGCCCCAATACATGGTCACTTTTTATGTAGGTATCATATACCTGTGAGGAAAAGATATATTCCTTTCTAGCCCCAATCATTTTTGTTGCTGTTGTTGTTGTCTATTTCTTCCAGGAACTCTGTGAACTTCTCCAGGAAGAAATTCCATTCTATATCATTTGGTACATATATCTTTAATAATGATACTATTTCATTGTCTATGGTACCTTTTAGCAGGAAGTAACTTCCTTCCTTATCTCTCTTAATTAGATCTATTTTTGCTTTTGCTTTGTCTAAGATGAAGATTGCTACTCCTGCTTTTATTTCTTCAGCTGAGGCATAATATGTTCTGCTCTAGTCGTTTATCTTTTTTATTTTATTTTATTTTATTTGCTTTCAGTGCTCTACAATCACTTCCATATATCTTAGATTTTTCCCTTCCTTCCTCCTCCTTCACTTCTACTTCCCCACTCCCTCACAGAGATGGCATGTAATTTTATATAAGTTCTACACATACATTCTTATTAAATACATTTTCACCTTAGTCATGTTGCATAGAAGTGTTAAAATGAATGGGAGAAATCATAAAATAAACCAAAGCATAATACAAAAGAAAATGATCTATTTCATTCTGCAATCGAATTCCACAGTTCTTTCTCTGGATGTGGAAGGCATTTTGTCTTAAAAGATCATTGGGAATTATGTAAGTCCTTGCATTGCAATGAAGTACTAAGTCTACCAGAAAAATTCCTTGCACACTGTCATTGTTGAGTGTACATAGTTCTCCTGGTTCTGCTCCTTTCACACAGCATCAGTTCATATAAGTCTTTCCAGGCCTCTCTGAAGTCTTACTGTTCATCATTTCTTATTGCACAATAGTATTCCATTACATTCATATAGCACAATTTATTCAGTCATTCCCCAATTGATGGGCATCCCTTTGATTTCCAGTTTTTACCACCACGAAGAGAACTGCTATAAATACATTTATACATATGGAGCCTTTTCCCATTTTTATGATCTCTTGGGGCTACAGTCCTGGAAGCTGTATTGCTTGGCAAAGGGTATGCACATTTTTGTAACCCTTTGGGCAGAGTTCCAAATTTCTCTCCAGAATCACGTCACAGTTCCACCAACAATGAATTAATGCTCCAACTCTCCCACATCTTCTTCAACATGTATCATCTTCCTGTTTTGTCATGTTAGCCAATCTGATGGGTATAATGTGGTATCTCAGAGTTCTTTTGATTTGCATCTCACCAATCAATAGTGATTTAGAACATCTTTTTATATGACTATAGATAGCTTTAATTTTTTCCTCTGAAAACTGCCTGTTCATATCCTTTGAGCATTTATCAATTGGGGAATGACTTGTATTCTTGTACATTTGACTCAGTTCTCTAAATATTTTTGAAATGAGGCCATTATCACAGGCACTAGATGCAAAAATTCTTTCCCAGTTTTCTGCTTCCTCTCCTAATTTTGTTTGCATTGGGTTTGGTTGTGCAAAACCCTTTCAATTCAATGTAATGAAAATTATCCATTTTGCACTTTATAATGTTTTCTATCACTTGTTTAGTCAAAAATTCTTCCCTTCTCCATAAATCTGATAAATACACTATTCCTTGCTCCACTAATTTGTTTATAGTATCAGTCTTTATACCTAGATCATGTACCCATTTGGACTTTATTCTTGTGTATGGTGTCAGGCATTGGCCTAATTTCTGACACACTGTTACCCAGTTTTCCGAGTAATTTTTGTCAAACAGTGAGTTCCTATCCCAGAAGCTGAGGTCCTTGGGTTTATCAAACAGTAGATTGCTATTCATTGACTACTGTGTCTTGAGTATGTAACCTATTCCACTGGTCCAACTGTCTGTTTCTTAATCAGTATCAAGTGGTTGTGATAATTGCTGCTTTATAACACAATTTAAGATTTGGCAGAGCTAGACCACATTCCCTAGGATTTCTTTTCATTGGTTCCCTTGATACTCTGGAACTTTTGCTCTTCTAGATGAGTTTTGACATTATTTTTCTAGTTCTGGAAAATAATTATCTAATAGTTTGATTGGTATGGCACTGAATAAGTAAATTAATTTAGGTAGAATTGTAATTATTATTATACTGGTTTGGGCCTATCCACGAACAACTGGTGTTTTTCTACTTACTTAAATCTGACTTTATTTGTGTGAAAATTATTTTTTAATTGTCTTCATAGAGAGTGTATGCTGTCTCAGGAAGTGAGTGGGAAGAGAACAGTGAATGAGAGGGAGAAAGAGGAAAGAATTTAAGTTATATGGAAGTGATTTCGAACACTGAAAGCAAATAAAATAATTTAATTTAAAAAAATCACCTCTTGCAATATCAGTTTTGTTATAAGATTAAATTTATATTTTAATGTGTACCTCTACTATTTCAGTGTGTGAACTGAATAAAAATACTTTTAGATTTGTTTTTATTTTCCTTTCTGTCAATATTTGTAGTAATATTACTTTATTTTTAATAATATATTATTTAAAAGTCAAAATTTCCATTCAGCTCCTGTCTTTTCAAGAAGAATGACTGGAAGTCCTCTATTTCATTGAAAATCCATTTTCCCCCTGAAGTATTATATTCACTTTTGCAGGGCAAATGATTCTTGGTTTCAATCTTAGTTCCTTTGACCTCTGGAGTATCACATTTCATGCCCTCCAATCCTTTAGTATAAAAACTGCTAAATCTTGTTTTATCCTGATATTATTTCCACAATATTTTATTTGTTTCTTTCTGGCTGCTTGTAGTATTTTCTCCTTCACTTGAGAACTCTGGAATTTGACTACAATATTCTTAAGAGTTTTCATTTTCAGATCTCTGTCAGGAAGTAATCAGTGGATTCTTTCTCTTTTTTGTTCTATGCTTATACAAATGAGTTGCAACTACAACTTTCCGTCTTTTGACAGAGACCATGCCATTAACTAATCCTGTATTAATAGATTTCATGCCCTATTAGTAAAGTGTTTTCTGGCACTGAGAACTGCCTCAATTCAAAGTTTTAAATTCTTTCATGTGACATTGGTATCCTAAAAGGTCAATGAGAATGACAAATTTTAAGCAATTAAAGGGCTAATGGAATAAGCATTTATTGAATGCCTACTATGTGCCAGGCACTGTGCCAAGTGATTTACAAATATTATATCAACTATATAATACCAGACTAACTGCACAATTTTGAAAATATAAAATGTAGTATAACAGATTTGAAAAATATCTTATCAAAAACCATTTTAATCTGAAAACATGCATTAGAAATACCTCCTTCTGTCTCTCTGTCTGTCTATCTCTCTCTCTGTCTCTCTGTCTCTATCTCTGTCTCTGTCTCTCTCTGTCTGTCTGTCTGTCTCTGTCTCTCTCTGTCTGTCTGTCTCTCTCTGTCTGTCTGTCTCTCTCTGTCTCTCTCTGTCTCTCTCTGTCTCTCTCTCTCTCTCTCTCTCTCTCTCTCTCTCTCTCTCTCTCTCTCTCTCTCTCTCTCTCTCTCTCTCTCTCTCTCTCGTGCTTTTGTGAATCTTTGAGTCCCAGATGCATTCAGAAGTCACTGACATAGACCCAGGTATATCAATACACTGGCACCTCTGGAATAGATAAGATTTTAGTTGCTGAAGATGGAATGAGGTCAATTATTCCAGCTTCTCAAGGATAAGAGACAAATCTTGAAGGAAATTCCGAGATAACATTTAATGACAATATTGAGAACAGGGCTTTTCTTTAACTAACTGTAATTTAGAAAATCTGGAGCCTTTGACTTCTAACTTCAGAGAGAGGAAGATGGAATCCTTGAACTCATGAGTTTCTTCATTAAAGACAGGGAAGCGATTAAGTTTGTTACCTAGAACATGATTATAAAATATAATCACTTATAGAGTAAAATCAAACATAAAATGCTTGAGCAATGTCTGATTTTGACATTTGTAAAACTAAATACATTCAGTCACAAGTGTCCCCCCTCTTTACAGATTCATACTCAATGTGGCTAGGTGATTCTTGGTTTTGATTCCATTTCCTTTGACTTCCAGAATATCAGATTCCAAGCCCTTCTATCCCTTAATGTCGAAGCTACATTTTGTGTTATTCTGATTTCATTTTCATAATACTTGAATTGTTTCTTTCTAGCTGTTTGCAATATTTTCTCCTTGACCTGAGAACTCTGGAATTTGGCCACAATGTTCCTAGGAGTTTCTCTTTAAGGATCTCTTTCAGAAGGTGATCAGTGAATTCTTTTGATTTTTATTTTGCCCTTTGCTTCTAGAATATCAGAGCAGTTTTCCTTGATAAGTTCATGAAAGATGATGCATAGGCTCTTTTTTATTGACAATGGCTTTCACGTAGTCCCATAATTTTTAAATTGTCTTTCCTGGATCTATTTTCCAGGTTGGTTGTTTTTCCAATGAGATATTTCATGTTATCTGCTCTTTTTTCATTTGTTTTATATTTTTTTTATTTCTCATAAAGTCATTAGCTTCCATCTTCCCCATTCTGCTTTTTTTTTTTTACTTTTCATTTTTAACACATTTTATATCACATAAAACAATTCCAATTTTTGGTCAAGTGATATTTCTCTTAAAGTATTTACAATATGGACCACAAACGATTTTTTTTTAACATTAACCAACTGAGACACAAAGAATAATTATGTATGCTAACTTCATGGGCCCTTAATCTTATTGTCTCCATGCTATTGCTAAGAATTAAAGGACCCTAACTTATTGTTGCTGGTCTAAAGTCCTAAGCTTAATATTTTAATTTTAGACTTAACCTCGGATGTTCCCCTACCAACAATCTATAATTTATTGGGACTGGTATTAAGCTTACAAACCTTTTGACTATAGGAAATTACCACTAAGAGTAGGGACATTGCAGGGAACCACTATCTCCCCAACTTCATGTCAGTTCCAGGCAGGAGTAGATTGTCAACTTGCATTCGGTCAAGCTTAAAGTCTGTGCTGTGTCAGTGGGGAAACTGGGTCAGGATAATCCTACCTCAGCTCAGACTGAACAATCACTCTCCCACCCTTCCCATAAGATCATCTTTTGCATTTCATACCAGCATCTCACAGGCTTACTGGCATCATGGATTGGAGGCTCAGACTGACTTTCTTGCTATCCATACCTGGAGTCTAATTCTACTTTTTAAAACATTCTTTTCCTCATTATCTTTTTGGACTTCTTTTATCATTTGAGCTAACCTATTTTTAAAGGTGTTATTTCCTTCAGCATGTTTTGCATCTCCTTAATCAAGCTATTGACTCATTGTTTATGATTTTCTTGCATGGCTCTCATTTCTCTTCCCAATTTTTCCTCCACTTCTCTTACTTGATTTTCAGAGTCCTTTTTGAGCTCTTTCATGACTTGAGATCATTGCATATTTATTTTGGAGGTTTTAGATACACAAGCCTTGACTTTTAGGTCTTCCTCTGATGGTATGCATCTGAAAGGATAGAAGAAAATACCTGTTCACTAAGAAATTAGCCTTCTATAGTCTTATTTTTTTCTCCCCTTTTTGGACATTTGTCCAGCCAGTTGCTTGACTTTTGAGTCTTTTGTCAAGAAGAGGGTATATTCTGGGGATCTGTAAGTTCTCAGTTCCTCCAAGGTGGCATAATCAAGGGAGAGGAGTTTTCTCCTCTCCTGGCCTGTGCTCTGGTTTGGTAACAACTGCAAGCACTCTGTTCTGCCCAGGATCTACCAGTAAGGTTCCCTCTCCAGAGCCTCCACCAGCTCTATCTTTAATCTAGGAGAGCCACCTAGGACTGAGACCCAGGTCAGCTGCTCAATTCCCCCAGGGTCGTTAAACAGAGAGCTCCAAAAATGGACACTGCAGCTGCAGTGGCTGCAGCTGGTGGGTCCAGATCGTGTTCCTTTCTCTTCCAGGTGAAAGAGCTTTTTCACTGACCTTTGAAACTGTCTTTGATATTTGTGGGTTGAGCAGTCTTGGAACTGCTGCTGCCTATGGCACCCTGAAGCCTGTTCCATGTGCTATCCCTGCTGTGTCCTGGGCTGTGCTCTGTTCCATGCCCAGTGCAATAGACCTTTCCTGTTAGCCTCCCAGGCTGTCTTGGGCTGGAAATCTCCTTAACTCTGTTGTTTGGGGCTTCTGCTGCTCTAGAATTTATTTAGATTCATTTTTTACAGGTATTTTATGGGTTATGGGGAGAGCTTCTACAGGTCCATCTGTCTACTCCATCATCTTGGCTCCACCCCATTCATACTCAATGTGTCTGGCTAAAAGAGACCAGGGCAATTATAAGAAATTCACCTCTTGGTTCAAAATCCTTTGAAATCAACCTTGGATACCATTATTGTTATTTTATGTATAAAGAAATGATGTTAAGGATCATGGTGGAGTATGACTTCATTAGCTTGAAAATCTTTAGTGAAAAAAATTACCCTCTATTGATCAGGATTTTCAGTTTATCTATAGCTTATATTCATAAAGTTGCCTGGGGCCACTGAGAAGTTATGTGCTCATAATCAAATAATATGGTTTAGAGACAAGACATGAAGCCAGATCTTGACTCTATTACAGCCAACGCATTCTGCCTTGCAATAACAATAATAATATTATATTCTTTTAATACATTATCAGATTTGCTGAACAATCACAAATAAGGGCAGAAGGTATTTTCAGATGATTTTGTCTGAGTAAATAAGAGGTTAATTATTTATCATAAGTATTGCATCTGAAACAACAGCTGTATCTATGTGCTATAAAATCCATAATAGTGACATGGCTCACTAAGTTAAATTTGTGGAAGAATTTCTGATGTTATAGTTATACATAATTTCATGCCAAATTTGCAAGTCAACTTACAAGCAGTTTAGTGTACTAATCTACACAATTACAGATTCTTTTTAATTTTATGTCTATCATGTATGTTGCAAGTTATCAACTTAGTAGACCTTCTACTTCCCTATAATACCCTCAAATGTCTAGGATGTTAAATAGATGTTGAATGAATGAAGCAAATTTGGATTTTGTAGGCACATTATTTTAAGGAGGGCTTACATTATAAAAGGGGAAGACAATATAAACATGGAAGTGGTAGCCAGTAAAGGATGTTCTGCACTGAGATGCTACATTCATGGCAAATGATTGCATAGTGCAATTGTTTGGCATATCATTTTTAGGAATGTGAGTGTTGACTTAGTTACTATAACCAAAGCCTTAGCATACACAGAGTGGAGATGGTAGAAGATAGTATAACATGAAGAAAGCTAGAGTGTAGCACTGTGGTTTATCCAATAGTTTAGTTATATAGAACAATCAAAAGAATAAGGGCCAGGAAGAAGACTTGAAGAACTGAAGATGGGAGAAGTGAAGTGACAAATAAAAATTCATGAATTCATACAGGATGAGTGCATACATGTCTAAGTAAAATTACTAATCAATGATATTAAAGGTGTGAGATGATCTTTAAATAATTAAAAAAAAAAAGATTTCCTGAAAAGTGTATGTTTTGAGTTAAGTTCTTTGGAATACGAGGGGGGAGATAGGGAACAAAGCATTTATTTAGTAACTACTATGTGTCAGACAACATTCTAAGTGCTGTACCTCATATGATTGTCACAACAATCCTGGGAAAAGGTTGCTATCATCATTCCCATTATATAGTTAAGGAAACTGAGGTGCATGAAAGTCAAGTGATTTGTCCAGGTTGTCATTGCTAGTAAATGTCTGAGATAAGGTATAAATTTATGTCTTCCAGTCTCCAAATCTTGCACTCTACTCACTTGGCTATTTCTATAAACCTCATATGGACTCATATAAGAAATGTGAATTATACTCAGTTTCTTCCTTATATGCGAATTAGGATTACTATATTGTACTACTTACCTCACTTGCCTTTATTACCACAAGATATTTGTAAAGAAAATGCTTTACACAACAGGAAGGAATGCTGCTGCTGCTGTTGCTGCTGTTGCTGCTGCTGCTGCTGCTGCTGCTACTACTACTACTACTACTACTACTACTACTACTACTACTACTACTACTACTATTACTACTACTACTACTACGATAATGACTACAGTGAGTACTACAACTACTACTACAAAAATAACTAACATTTATATGGTGCATATTACTTGACAGACATTGTACTAAGCACTTCTTGACTAGGACCAGGTAAACTGGACATGATATTATTGTCATTCAAATAATAATAATAGTTACCACCATCATCATCATCATCATCTTTATTATTGTTATTATTATTATCATATGGATGAACAGATAAGTTCAGGTATCTTCACATCAGACATGATTTCTTCAAATGAATTCATCATTGTCAGTATTACTTCAATCACTAAGGCAACTGACATGAAGAGAATACAAGTGCTGCATCCTACTTGACAGAGAAAGTCTCTGTCATAAGTGTTTTTTTTATTACCATTTATGAAACTCCATGAAAAGATGAGGAGGATGACAAACATAATGGCATTTCAATAGCTATTAATAATCACATGTAAATCTGCACTAATGTGTTACATTGTTGTATGTGGTTTGAAAGCCAAAGCGATGGGTAAAATGAATCAATTTAGTGAGAAATAAAGGCAAAACTTTTAGCCACTGGTAAATTTTGTAAGTGTTTGGCATGTTTCGAAAAGGATGTTATATAATATTAATTTATACTTATTAATAACCGTGTTTTCATTCATGTTCCCTTTACTTCTGATTATGTTAAAATCCACTATTATAAATATCCTGTGTCAATTGTAGGTGGCTAAAAGGTTTTAGTATTTTGTGCCATAAAAATAACTAAAATATCGGCAGATTTTTAGGTATCAAAAAAGACTGAGACAGAGAAGGCATGTGTCTTATATGTGTTTCTCATAATTTTTGTTTCAGGAGTAAACACACACATACATGTGTGTGCACACACAGAGAGAAAAACAAATCTAACAACTTCCCACAGACCCAGTCTTAGTAGTGGCATTTTCCTTCCAGACCCTTACTAAGTAGCTAGATGTCTCAGACAAGAAATTCATGCTGCATTAATTGATGCTGAAAGATATGTAGGACCATGTATATCAACAAACCTTCAATTCTGTCTCTCATCCAATGAAGATTTTCACTTTGGTTTCTCTGGTTGAAAAACAATGAAGCTGAGAACTGTTTGTCCCACTTAGGAAGGGAGAGAGAGACATTCTTGGTTAGTTCAGGGAGGCTGATAGGTATCCATTGTTGCTCCTTTCATTCGTTATGGAAGCACATAGCAACCTCTCAAGTAAGTATCACTAATAAAGGGGGGGAAAAGATATCATGATCCAGAATCCAGGAAAGGAGAACGAAAGTCTACAAATTAAAGATTTCCAGAGATAAGAGAAAACAGGTAGTATATATAAGCAAACAGAACATAAAAACTATAAGAAACTGTTAGACATCCAAGGATTTATAAGGTCTGACCCATCTCTTATTTTTCTGAGGTATTTGTTGGGTTGAAGGCCCAAAGGAAGATAATATAGTTTACTCTCCCTGAGTTTGTCCCTCATCCTTTGACCTAGTTAATCTCTGGTTAAATTTGACTCTATGAAAAAGCCCTTGGGCTAAATGGCTTATTTGTTCTGCTGATATCTTGGCAGGCAATGTTTGTTGTTACCAAGAGCTGTATTACTAAGAGTTTCATGTGGGTAGAATGATGTGCAAATGTATCCCACAATGAATGTTCTGTCACAGGAGGTACTATGCAGCAGCATCTGTTATCTTCTTTTATAGAGGATCAGGATACAGACAATGCTGCCAGTGAGGGCTTTACTCCATTATAAAACAACAATCTTCAGTAGAATCAGAGTCACAAGAATCAGGCAAACAGCTTGCCTTATGGAGGATGCATCCTTTTCTGTTGCCAAGAAATCACTGGTCTGATGTTAAAGGCTTGCCATTAGGCTTTCTTCAGCCAAGCAGGTGGCAACTGTTCCTTGTTCCAGTTCAGCTCCCCAAGGCTACAGCTGTGAGCTTGAGTAATAGTGCTGCTCATTCTCTGCCAGGCTGAAAAGTCTTCAGGTTAATTCCGCCCCCTGCCCCCCCTCCACTTCTTTACCTTGCTTCTTATTGAGCGAACAGTCAGGCACAGATGTACACAGATGTGACAATACGTATTCTGCACTTTCCTCAACACTGAATGCACCCCAAATTGACTGCAATCTTCCTTCATAATTGATGAAAAGTAGAATTGTTTCAGGAATAAAATAAAACAAACCACTGGAAATGATGGTTCCATGTACTAGTGATTTCTCTCTCTATTTCTAAAAAACAAAACAAAAATTCATGTCAATATGAACATCCAGTATTTTAATTCCTAACACTTGTGGATTAACTCCTCTAAGTATGTACTGTTTGAATATGAGGTTAAATGAGACAGGACAGTCAATAATAAGAGGATAAGGAACTTCTATAATATTTTTTTTTGCTTGTTCATGGCTCCTTTTTTTTATTTAACTTTTAACATTCATTTTAACAAAATTTTGGGTTGCAAATTTTCTCCCCTTTTGTCCCCTCCCCCCATCCCAAAACACCAAGCATTGTAATTGCCCCTATCACCAATCTGCTCTCTCTTCTATCATCCTTCTCTGCTCTTGTCTCCATCTTCTCTTTTGTCCTGTAGGGCCAGATAACTTTCTATACCCCTTTACTATATTTCTTATTTCCTAGTGGCAATAACGGTACTCGACAGTTGTTTCTACAACTTTGAGTTCCAACTTCTTTACCTCCCTCCCTCCCCACCCCCCTTCCCTTTGGAAGGCAAGCAATTCGATATAGGCCAAATCTGTGTAGTTTTGCAAATGACTTCCATAAAAGTCATGTTGTATAACACTAACTATATTTCCCTCCATCCTATCCTGTCCCCCATTACTTCTATTCTCTCTTTGATCCTGTTCCTCCCCATGAGTGTCGACCTCAAAATTGCTCCGTCCTCCCCATGCCCTCCCATCCATCATCCCCCACACCCTACTTATCCCCTTATCCCCCACTTTCCTGTATTGTAAGATAGGTTTTCATACCAAAATGAGTGTGCATTTTATTCCTTCCTTTAGTTGAATGTGATGACAGTGAGCTTCATGTTTTTCTCTCACCTCCCCTCTTTATCCATCCACTAATAAGTCTTTTGCTTGCCTCTTTTATGAGAGATAATTTGCCCCATTCCATTTCTCCCTTTCTCCTCCCAATATATTTCTCTCTCACTGCTTGATTTCATTTTTTTAAAGATATGATCCCATCCTCTTCAAATCATTCTGTGCACTCTGTCTCTACGTGTGTGTGCATGTGCATGTGTGTGTGTGTAATCCCACCCAGTATCCAGATACTGAAAAGTTTCAAGAGTTACAAATATTCTCTTTCCATGTAGGAATGTAAACATTTCAACTTTAGCAAGTCCCTTATGACTTCTCTTTGCTGTTCACCTTTTCATGCTTCTCATTCTTGTGTTTGAAAGTCAAATTTTCTTTTCAGCTCTGGTCTTTTCATCAAGAATGCTTGAAAGTCCTCTATTTCATTGAAAGACCATTTTTTCCTCTGAAATATTATACTCAGTTTTGCTGGGTAGGTGATCCTTGTTTTTAGTCCTAGTTCCTTTGACTTCTGGAATATCCTATTCCATGCCCTTCGATCCCTTAATGTAGAAGCTGCTAGATCTTGTGTTATCCTGATTATATTTGCACAATACTTGAATTGTTTCTTTCTAGCTGCTTGATATATTTTCTCCTTTACCTGGGAACTCTGGAATTTGGCCACAATGTTCCTAGGAATTTTTCTTTTTGGGTCTCTTTCAGGTGGTGTTCTGTGGATTCCCTGAATATTTATTTTGCCCTCTGGTTCTAGAATCTCAGGGCAGTTTTCCTTGATAATTTCATGGAAGATGATGTCTAGGCTCTTTTTTTGATCGTGGCTTTCAGGTAGGCCCATAATTTTTAAATTGTCTCTCCTGGATCTATTTTCCAGGTCAGTTGTTTTTCCAATGAGATATTTCACATTATCTTCCATTTTTTCATTCTTTTGGTTTTGTTTTGTGATTTCTTGGTTTCTCATAAAGTCATTAGCCTCCATCTGTTCCATTCTAATTTGGAAAGAACTATTTTCTTCAGTGAGCTTTTCAATCTCCTTTTCCATTTGGCTAATTCTGCTTTTAAAAGCATTCTTCTCCTCATTGGCTTTTTGAACCTCTTTTGCCAGTTGAGTTAGCCTATTTTTCAAGGTGTTATTTTCTTCAGCATTTTTTTGGGTCTTCTTTAGCAGGGAGCTGATCTGCTGTTCATGGTTCGCTTGCATGTCTCTCATTGCTCTTCCCAGCTTTTCCTCCACCTCTCTAACTTGATTTTCAAAATCCTTTTTGAGCTCTTCCATGGCCTGAGCCCACTGAGTGGGCTGTGTCTTTCCCTGATGGTATGCATTGTTCTTCCTCATCAGAAAGGAAGGGAGGAAATGCCTGTTCACCAAGAAAGTAACCTTCTATACTCTTATTTTTTTCCCTTTTCTGGGCATTTTCCCAGCCAGTGACTTGCCTTCTGAATATTCTCTTCACACCTACTTTGCCTTCAGATCCTCCCAGCCAGCAGTTGGGGTCTGAGATTCAAATGCTGCTTCCCAGCCTCAGGTCTTTTGGCGGGGGCAGGGCTGCTATTCCGTGTGAGATTAAGTTCAGGTAATCAGGTGGGGGCAGGGCCACCTCACACAGGCTCAGTTCCCTCGGGGAGTTTATGCAGAGACCTTCAACAATTGATTCAGGCTCCTGCCTGCTTGGGGAGCCCAGGTCTGCTCCTGCCTCCACTGTTGCCTCCCGAGGGGGCCTGAGTTATGAAGGCATCCCACTCCCTTCTCGACCAGCCAAAGAGACGCTCTCACCGACCCTTGTCACCTGTGGATGGAGGGACCTGCGTGGCCACTGGAGATTCTGTCCCTGAAGCCCGCTGGGATCCCCTCCTCTCGGTGCCACGCTGCCACGGCAAGGCTGGGCTCAACTCCACATCCGCAGCATGATGGACCTTTTGTGAGAGGTTTGCAGGGCTCTCTGGAACAGAAATCTCCTCCGCTCCACCGTTCTGTGGCTTCTGCTGTTCCAGAATTCGCCGGGGGTTCTTTTTTACAGATGTTCTATGGGTTGGGGGTTTGGAGCTATGTGTATGTGCGTCTTTCTACTCTGCCATCTTGGCCGTTCATGAAACTTTTATAATATTGACTAATATATTTATAGCACTTTCAGTTTGAAAATACTTTCCCCACATTGATTTGCTAGACAATATGATAAAAATACTATCAATCCCATTTTAGAGATTAGTAAATTAATATAAGTTTGCTCAAAGTCTCATAACAATTAAGTTGTGGAGCGAGGACTCAGACCTAGTTTTCCAACTCCAAATTCAACCTCCCTATCAGAATTTTAACCCTGATATCCTATTTGGAAGAAGCTTATTAAGTGATTAGCACTATGGAGGAGGGAAAATGCAGAAAGCAGAAAAGTTCTATTCATAAACTTGTTGCTGAAAGAAAGGAAATAAATGTATTCTACTAAAAAGTAACTTAAATAGAAGTGCCTGAAATTTTTCTTGGTTCTACTCATGGCACCTTAGCACTCTGCCTAGCCGAAACACATAGTAAGTGCTAAATAAATTCTCATTCATCCTTTATGGCATCACATGGCAAAATTTTTGCAAAGCACTACTGACAAATGTGAGAAAAATATTCTGAGATTTGGTGATCCAAAATCCAGGGAAGAAGACTAAAAGTCTGGAAACTAAAGGTTTCAAGAAACAATAAGAAAAAAGATGTTAAATAAAAGTGAACCTTTTAGTTATACAAGGAACTCGTAGTCAGTCTGCAGTGAGATGGTACATTAATAAAGTGCCGGGTTTGGTGATAGGAAGATCTGAGTTAAAATTCAGCTTCAGACATTTTTTAACTGAGTGATCCTGGGCAAATTATTTAACCTTCTTTTGCCTCAGTTTCCTTATCTATTAAATGATTTGGGGAAGAAAAAACAAATCATTTCTGTTATCTTTGCCAAAAAATCCCAAACAGCATCACAGAGTTGGGCATGACTAGAGCCACTTAACAACAACAAATTAGCCAGTCTGTGCCTTGTCTTTCATAAAATGGGAAAAGAACAGGATTTAGAATCAAGAATACCTGAATTCATATACCAGTATTGTCACTTACTCTGCTGCAATTTGAAATCATTAAGTTTTCCCATCTACATTTAGTGAGTGCTCTTTACCTCTACTTCAGGCTTTCAGGCATAGCTCTGTAAGGCAGTGGTGTCTTCCCTCTAATGGTATTAACTCAAACCCCCATTCTAGTGAGGTAACTTACACTGTTAACAGCTACTAAGTAATATTCCACGTCCATTTAATCAATTGACATCAATTAGCTTTTACAAAAGGTATATTTACTTTTAAGATATAGCAGCAAGAGAAAAACAAACATTTTCCTCTAACACTTCTGGGACATATTATCCCTTGGCTCCTAGAAAGAATGAGTTCCAATATGTAAGTTTCTGTATAGAATTGATTCCACCAAGATCATGTTCAAATGCAACATTGCTATGGAATGAGATCTTGTTTCAGGTAACAATGGGCTAGACACCTAAGATCACCTGTTGCTCTTAACGTTGAACAAGCTGTTAACAAATCTGGACAAAAAGATTCACTCCTGAACCTCATGATGACTTAATCTCCTGACTTTTTGAAATTCAAAAAGTTTAGCTTCAAATGTCCTTTATCTAAAACAAAATAGTTTGAACTATCATATTCATAAGTCAATGTCTCCAGCCCCAACTTCTTTCCCAAGCTAAAGTCTGAATTGCTGCTATGCATTTTCATTTCTCTATCTTGTCAGTCTCTCAAATTCTGCATGTGTAAACCAATAAACTTTCCCACATAATCTTCCCAGCTTCATTCCTGAACTTTTAGGGTTTTACCCATATGAAAATTTCTTTGACATCTCTTGCTACTCTCATTTCTTCATGTCTCTCCTTAATCATGTAAGTCATTTTGCTAATGGTCTTTTCTTTTCATTCCCATTACCACCACCATTGTTCAGTCCCTTAACGTTACATTCGTTTAAAATAATAGTTTTGCAGACATCTCCTGGCTTTCAGATATTCACCTCTCTATCTGACTCTTATCTGCCCAGATTTATCTTTTAGATTCATCCCATGCTCTAGCCATTCTGAAAGTTTATCAATTTCCAGCATTGTCTAGATGGAAATAACAGTTCATTTAGTTAGAAAAAGTAGGAAATCTTTCCTAATACCTAATCCCTGTATTATCATAGGCATGCCACTTCTTTCTGAGTCTCAATTTCTTCATTTATAAAATGAGAGAACTATTTTAGATATCATTTACGGGTTCTTCCAGCCCTATAGTCACACACACACACACACATACATACATACATACATACATACATACATACATACATACATACATATATTATATATATACATATATATATAATTTGTTCTTATCCTCTTCCATATGCTTAATCATTTGTTGTTTTTCAGTCATTTCAGTGGTGACTGACTCTTCATAATCTCATTTGATGTTTTCTTCATAAAGATACTGGAGTGGTTTGTCATTTCCTTCTCCAGTCAATTTTACAGAGGAGGAAATTGAGGCAAATGAAGGTTAAGTAACTTGTTCAGAGTCAGACGGCTAGTAAGTACCTGAGGCTGCATTTTAACTCAGGTCTTCTTAAATCCAAGTTTACTAACTATCCATGACACCATGTAGCTGCCATTGATTACATACCTGTTTTTGATCATACCTTATAAGAGTTAATACATTTTGTAGGTTATGATATCAAAATTCAGAAAATATAAGAGACTTGTCCATGCTCATGCAACTAGACAAAATTTGAATGATAGGTATTGTGAAACTAAACAAGAGTGACTTCTACCATATTTACTTCAGTTTCCTTATCTCCCTTCAGGTTCCAAACTTCTACATATTTCAGCACAGCCCAGGGCAAACACGTACCCTGCAGGGGCCAGACTTCAATGGGCTTTAGTGTAGCCCCAGAGAAATGCTGAATAACCCAACTGGGCATCACCACATTCCAGATACCTCTACTAGGACTCCAGGTCACAACCAAGTAAGCTGTCAGACCTCCATGGCCTCCAGCCGCACCAGTTGCCAGCCACCACACCACTTTACCAACACAACTGGAGAAGGAAATGGCAAACATCTCCAGTATGTTTACTAAGAAAACCTCAAATGGGATCATGAAGAATTGGACTGAAATTGCACTGAAATAACATTATAGGAGATAATGGAGGGAATCAATGGCAAAACCTTCATGATGCTCCATAATTACAGGACAGAAGAAGAGAAGTCAGCAAAGGAGAAAATAAATAAAATTAAGAGACGAGGAGAATGACCAGACTTCAGAACAAGAATAAAAGAAAGGTTTCCTGAAGTACAGGGTTATCAATGGTATTTAATACCATAGAGTGGTCAAGGGGAACTACAAATGGTCCAGTAGATTTTGCCCTTAGAGAATTAGATATTTCAAGTTAGTAAATATCATTGGGGATTGAACAAATTGAAAATGCCAAGGAATATGCTAAGTTCCAGAATTATCAGGTGAAGGAGAAAATACTTGAAGCAGTCAGAAAGAAACACTTCATATTATGTAGAATTACATTCAGGATCACACAGAATCTTGCAACATCTACATTAAAAGATCAAAGGACTTGGAATATGATATTCTGTAAGACAAAGGAGTTTGGATTACAACCAAGAATGAACTCCCCAGCAAAACTAAGCATAATCTTTAAGGCAAAGAGATAGGCATTCAATGAAAGGGGACTTCAAGATCTTTCCAATGAAAAGACCAGAGCTCAATACAAAATTTGATCTTCAAGTACAAGATTCAAGGGAGGCGCAATAAGGTAAATAGGAAAGGAAAGAAAAAAAATCATGTTATTCAATGACCACAAACTGTTCACATCCCTATACGGGTAGATGACACTTATAAATCTTGAGAATTGTATCTTTATTAAAAAATTTAAAAAGGGATATACATAGAAAAACGGTGTGAATATAAATTAACCTATGTGATGATAAAAAAGCTAGTTAAGGGGTGAAAAGGGATTGTAATGGGAGAAGAGGAAAAGAAGAGGCAAAAGGTAAATTAAATTGCATGAAGAGGCACAAAATCATTTTAAAAAGAGGAAAAGAAGAGAGGGAGATGGTCATTGTTTGAACTTTAATGTCATCGAATTTAGAACAAGGAGGGAATAACATATTTAGTTAGGTACAAAAATCTAACTTGTCATATAGGCATCAGGAGAGAAAAGTGGAAAGGAAAGTGAAGGGAGGAAAGAAGTAGTAAGGGAAAAGGAAAAAGAAGAGAACTGAAAGAGTAGAAGGAATATTGAATGAGTTTGTGGTCAAAAGCAATACTTTTTAGAGTAGGGAAAGGGAGAAGGGAGAAATACAAGAATGAATGGGAGGGATAGGATGGAGAGAAAGACACAATAATCATAACTGTGAATGTGAATGGTATGAACTATCCCAGAAACCAGAATGAATAGAAGAATGGATTTAGAATCATAATCTTTCAATATGTTGGTTACAAGAAACATATTTGAAACAGGGGGATGCATACAGGGTAAAGATAAAAGGCTGGAACAGAATATATCTTATTTCAACTGAAGTAAAAACAAACAGGGGTAGAAATCCTAATCTCAGATAAAGCAAAAGTAGATCTAATCAAAATAAATAAAGAAGGAAACTATATCCTGATAAAAGGCACCATAGAAAATGAAATAATATCATTACTAAACATATATGCACCAGGGGGTATGGCACCCAAATTCTTAGAGGAGAAGTTAAGGGAGATACAGGAAAAAGTAGACAGTAAAACTATACTAGTGGGGAGCCTCAACCTCCCCCTCTCTGAATTAAATAAATCTAACCTTAAAATAAACAAGAAAGAAGTAAAGGAGGTGAGTAGAATTTTAGAAAAAGTTAGATGTGTTACGTCTCTGGAGAAAATTGAATGGCGATAGAAAGGAATATATATTTTTTCTCAGCTGCACTTGCACATATACAAAAATTCACCAGGTACTAGGGCATAAAAGCCTCCCAATCACATGCACAAAGGCAGAAATATTAAATGCATGCTTTTCAGATTATGAGGCAAAAAAACACATTAAATATAATAAAAGGTCATGTAAAGGTAGATTACAAATTTATTGGAACCAAATAATCTAATCTTAAAGAATGAGTAGGTTAAACAACAAATCATAGAAACAATCACCAACTTCACCCAAGAGAATGGCAATGAGACAACATTTCAAAACTTATGGGATGCAGTGAAAGTGTTTTTATGGGAAGTTTTCTATCTCTAAATGCTTACATGAATAAAATAAAGAGATCAGTGGATTGGGCATGCACCTAAAAAGCTAGAAAAAGAACAAATTAAAAATCCCCAATTAAATCCCAAATTAGAAAACTGAAAACCGAAGGAGAGATTAATAAAAGTGAAATTAAGAAAACTATTGAACTAATAAATTGAACTAGTAGGTTTTATGGAAAAAAAAACAATAAAATAAATAAAATTTTGCTTAATTTGATTTTAAAAAAGAAAGAAAACCAAAATACAAGTATCAAAAATAAAAAGTGTGAATTTACCACCAAAGAAAAGAAATTAAAACAGCAATTAGAAACTCTTTTTCCTAGTTATATGACCACAAATTGGACAATTTTGGTAAAATGGATATATTTTTGCAAAAATATCAATTAAGCAGAGTAACAGAAGAGGAAATGCTTAAATAACCGAATTTCAGGAGAAAAAATTAACAAGCTTTCATTAAGCTCCCTAGGGAAAAATCACCAGGGCCAGATGAATTTGCAAGTGAATTCTATCAGACATCTAGAGAACAATCAGTTCGAAACTACATAGACAGTTTGGGAAAACAGACAAAGAGGAAGTCCTTCCAAATTCTTTTTTTTTTTTTTTTTTGATACGAATATGGTGCTGACACCTAAACTGAGATGAGTCAAAACAGAGAAAGAAGATTATAGAATAATTTCCCTAATGAAAATAGATGCAAAATTGTAAATAAGACATTAACAAAAATATTACGACTACTTATCATAAGAATTATTCACTATGACCAGGATTTATACCCAGAAAGCAGGACTGTTTTAATATTAGAAAAACTGTCAGTATAATTGATCATATCAATAACAAAACTAACTGAAACCATACAAGTATCTTAAAAGATGCATAAAAAGCTTTTGACAAAATATAACACTCATTCCTGATAATAATCCTGGAGAGTAAAGGAATAAATTGAGCCTTTCTTAAAATTATATGTGGCATCTACCTAATATCATCAGCAAGCATTATGTAATGGGGATAAGCTGGAAGTGTTTTCGATAAGATGAGGAGTGACACAAGAATGTCCACTATGACCACTGTTATTCAATATGATACTAGAAACATTAGCTTTAGCAATAAGAGAAGAAAACAAAACTGAAGAAATTAAAATAGTCAAAGAAGTATCTAAGCTGTTACTGTACAGGTGATATGATATACTGAGAGAATCCTAGAGAATCAAGTAAATACTACTTGAAATTATAAATAACTTTAGTAAAGTTACAAAAGAATTGTAAATTAATAAATCATTGGCCTTTCTGTATATTACTAGCAAAGCCCAACAGCAAGAGATAGAAAGAGAAATTCCATTTAAAGTTATAGTGACATTATCAAATATTTGGCAGTCTCTATGCCAAAAGAAACCTAGGAGCTATATGAACACAAGTATAAAATATTTTTCACAGAAATAAAGTCAGATCTCAATAATTAGAAAAAAAAATCATTGTTCATGCGTAGGCTAAGAAAATATAATAAAAATGATGATTCTACCTGCCTTAATTTACTTAATTAATGCCATGTCAATCAGACTACCAAAATTATTTTATAAAACTAAAAAAGTAATAGCAAAAATAATCTGGAAATACAAAGGGTCAGAATATCAAGTGAATTAATAAAAACAAATGTTAAAGAAGGTGGCCCACTCATACCAAATCTTAAACTGTATTATAAAGTAGCAACCATAAAAAGAAACTATTTGGTATTGGTTAAGAGAGTGGTGAATCAGTGGAATAGGTTAGGTGAACAAGACATAATAGGTAATGCCTATAGTAATCTACTGTTTCATAAACTCAAAAACCTGATTTTCTGGGATAAGAACTCACTATTTGACAAAAACCCCTGAGAAAATTGGAAAATACCATGGAAGACACTAGAAAATATTAATGGAAGACAAACATCTTACACTGTATACCAAAATAAATTCCAAATGGGTACATGAGTTAGATATAAAGGCTGATACTGTATGTAAATTAGGAGAGCAAGGAATAGCTTACTTGTAAGATTTATAGAGAATGTGGAATTATATGCTGAAGGAAGAGACAGAAAATATTATGATATTCAAAATGAAAAGCTTTTATTACAATAAACTGAATTTTTTTTGCACAGACAAAGCCAATGTAACCAAGATTACGAAGGAAGCAGAAAATTGGGACAGAATTTTTACAACCAATGTCTCTGATGTAGGCCTCAATTATAAATTATATGGAGAACTAAGTGAAATTTATAAGAATACAAGTCATTCCCCAATCCATAAAGAGTCAATGGCTACACATAGGCACTTTTCAGAGGAAGACATTGAAGCTATCTATAGTCATATGAAAAAAATGCACTAAATTACTATGGGTTAGAGAAACGCAAATCAAAACACCTCTAAGGTACTACATCTCACCTATCAGATGACAAAACAAGATAGGAAAATAATAAATATTGGAGAATATGAAGGAAACATTGTTGACAGAGGTGTGAACTGATCCAGTCATTCTGGAGAGTGATTTGGGACTAGGCCCAAAGGGTTAGAAAAAATTGCATGCCAGCAATATCACTTCTAGGACTGTATCCCAAACAGATCATAAAAATGGAACAAAGGGACATGTACAAAAATATATTTAAAGCAGCCCTTTTTGTGGTGGCCAAGAATTGAAAATTGAGAGGATGACCATCAAATGGGGAATCTCTGAACAAGTTGTGGTATATGAATGCAATGGAGAACTATTGTGCTATAAGAAATGATGAGCCAGTGGGCATCAGAAAAACCTGGAAAGACTTATATGAACTGATATTGAGTGAAATGAGCAGAACCAGGACAGCACTGTCCACAATAACGGTCACATTGTGTGATGACTGACTTTGATTTAGCTTTTCTCAGCAATGCAAATTCTAAGACAGCTTCAAAAGACTCATGATGGAAAATGCTATCCACATCCAGAGAATGAAAAATGGAGTCTGAATGCACATCCAAGCATAATATTTGCTCTCTTTTTTTCTCTTATTTTTCCTCCCATTAATTCTAGTTCTTCTATACAGTATGACTAATGTGAAAATAAATTCAATGGGAATATATATGTAGAACCTATATTGGATTGAAAGCCATTTTGAGGAGGGGTGGAGGTGAAAGAGGTGGAGAAAATTTAAAACTTATGGAAGTGAGTGTTGAAAATTAAAAATAAATTCATAAAAAATCTCACTCAGTAAAAGAGAGCACAGTCCAGGACATGAAGCATCCCCTTAAGCCAATAGCATGCCATACCTCAGCAAATCAGAAGGATACCCTAGGCCCCAGTGTAGTGGAGAAGACAAATGCTAATACCAGGACCCCCCACATGCCACATGTGTGACCCGTAAAACCAGGAAGCTCCAGCTCAAAGAACTACCACACACTTCAATGTAGCAATGAGAAAACAAGCATATTCCATTAATGGTGCTTCTGATGCTTCAGTATTGTCCCAGGCAGGTGGGAATCCTCCAGAAGCCACACTTTCACATGCTTCAACACAGTCCAAGGCAAATAAGTAACCCCCAGTAGACAGACATACATGGGCTTGAGTGTACCCCAGAGAAAATGCAGAAAAACTCCACTGGGCCTCAGCACATGCCAGATACCACCACTAGGGCCCCACTTAAACACTAAGTAAGCTATCAGACTCGTATGGCTTCCAGCAGTGCCAGGCACACTCCTACCCTACCCCATCAACACAGTACCAGGTAACTAGCCAGAGACTGCAGCCACTGGCAATAGAAGCCTGATACAGAGCCCCTTCTATTCTAGGAGCAGAGATCAAATTTAAAAGGGAGGGGAAAAATGAGCAAAAAATCAACAACAAAAAGAATATGACTATAGAAAAGAAAGACAAACATATAAACTCAAAAAGGAACAACAATATCAGAACACTTGTGGGCACAACCCTGAAGAAAAATGTGAAGTAGTCTCAAGCCCAAAAAGAGCTTATAGAAAAGCTCAAAAAAGAACTTAAAAATCATAGAAGAAAAGTAGAAGAAAAATTTGGAAAAGAAATAAGAGTGATGCAAGAGACTTATGAAAAAAGACTCAATAGCTTGAAAAACTCCTTAAAAAGTAGAATTGGCATAATGGAAAAAGAGGTACAAAAATACTAACCACATTAGCACACAAGGTGAACTGTTAGCAGAGGTTTTTGATTTGTCTTTCCAAAAGAAAAACCGCTTGAAAGGGGTTAGCAAGCTTATTTTAATTAACAGACATATAAGTACAGATGAACAGTTCAAGAAAGAATCCAACAGAAAGGTCTCCAGTGTTCTAAACAGAATAATACAACTACTTACATAGACCACCAGACTGTGTGAGTAGTCAGGGGGCTTTTTACAAATGGCTCCCCAGAATCTGATCCAAAGAATCAAAACGTCCATCTCATGAATGAGCCCTCAAAGCAAATTATCAACCAAAGACTCAGCTCCTGATTGGCTCAGAGTAAGAAGGCATGAAAGCTATGTGAACCAACACAGCTTTGAATTATCAAGGTTCAAAGGAGTTTGATCCTTTAGATGTCTACAGTTTAGCCTGAGTCTTGGAAAGTGGACTCCAGAAAAAAAATCCCACTTTGCTTATATTTAAAGGAGTACAACTGGCCCAATGGAAAAGAAATTACAAAGTTAATTAAGGAAAATAATACCTTAAAAGTTAGAATTGGGCAAGTGGAGCCTAATGATTATGACATATCAAGAATCAAACACAAAAGAATGAAAGATGTGAGAAAATATAAACTACCTCATAAGAAAAATAATTAACCTAGAAAATAGATTCAAGAGAGACAGCATCAGAATCACTGTAATATCTGAGAATCATAATCAAAAGGAGGACCTGGACAGCGTTTTTCAAGCCATTATCTAGGAAAACTGTCCTGATGTCCTTGAACCAGAGGGCAAAATAGGCATTGAAACAATGAATTGATCACTTCATGAAAGAGATCCCAAAATAAAAACTCCAAAGAACATTATAGCCAAATTAAAGAACTAATCAAGAGTCTAGAAAGAAACAATTCAAATATCCTAGTGTCACAATCAGGATCATATAGGACTTGGAAGCTGCAACATTAAATAACCAGACATCTTAGAAAATGATACTCTGGAAGGCAAAGGAGCTATGACTACAGCCAAGAGTCAGTTACCAAGCAAAATTAAGTATAATGCCTCAAGGGAAAAAATGGTAATTCAATGAAATACTGGGATTTCAAACTTTCATAAAGAGAAGAATAGAACTAAACCAAAAATTTGACCTCCAATATCAAGACCCAAGAGGAACAAACAGGGGAAAAGGAAAAGAATATATAAGGGATTCAAAAGAACTAAACCATTTACATCCCTACATAGGAAGATGTACCAATAGTAGTAAAGTTAGGAGGATTATACATACACATACACACACACACACAAACACATACACAGATAGATTGATAGGTTAGAGAGAGAAAGAAATAGATAGATGATAGATAGACAGACAGACAGATAGATAGATAGATAGATAGATAGATAGATAGATAGATAGATAGATAGATAGATAGATGGATGGATGGATGGATGGATGGATGGATGGATGGATGGATGATAGACAGACAGGCAGACAGATAGATAGATGGTACAGGTATAAGGAGAATCTAAGGGAATGGAATAAAAAATTAAAGCATGAGGGTGATAAAATCGGTGCATAGTCTTCAGGGAATCATAAAAGCACTTTGCATTGTTTCTATCTGTATAAAGCTGAATTTCATCTGCCTTCTTACTGAGCCAAGAATTCTACATCTCTCTAAGCTTTGCTTGTACTTCACTTTGGGTGGAATGAAATGGCGCCTTATTAGGGATGAACTATCCAGCTGACAAGTCCTGTAAAATCCTCGTTTTTCATTTAGTAGCTTCTGATTTTCTCCAGCATTTCATCAAACCAGTTCTGATGTCTGAATATTCTGACCCAAATGAGCAAATACATTGCTATACAACAAATCTCTGAAATCTGCCTACTCCTTTTCTCTTCTGTTGCTGCCATCTGTGTTGCTCAACTTTCCATCCAAGTCAGCAACAAACCTTTTGCTCTCATAGTAGAAGTCTAATCTGTTGTCATTAATTCTTCTTTTAGTCATTTTGCCTTGGGGCTGCCACCTTTTTGAATTTCAGTATTTAGCTTGGAGAGGATAAGTGTATGGTGAGTCCAGCACACTGAACCACACTTCGCATTCATTACTCTCAGATCATGTCTCTCTCTCTCTTCTCCTTACAGTCTATGAAATGCCACTGTTTGCTGTGAGGTTTTATTGTATTTAGTTAAATGGAAGATAGTGTTGGTAATGAGAAGAAATTATGTTATACTTAGAGACCTCTAGAGAATGCACTAACAATTAGCTGAATTAATTAACAACCTTAGCAAAGTTGAAGGATATAAAATAGACCCACATAAATCAAGAGCATTGGGGAGGAGCCAAGATGGCGGAGTAGAAAGACACACTTATGCTAGCTCCGAACCCACAACCCATAAAATATCTGTAAAGAAGAACTCTCAACAAATTCTGGAGCAGCAGAAGCCACAGAACAACAGAGTGGAGGAGATTTCTGTTCCAGAGAGCACTGAAAACCTGACGCAAAAGGTCGGTTGTGCACCAGACCCAGGGCAGAGCCCAGCCCTGCCTTGGCTGTGGGGCACCAAGAAGAAGAGATCCCAGCAGGCTTCAGGGACTGAATCTCCAGCAGCCAAGCAGGTCCATCCACCCACAGGTGACAAGGGTCGGTGAGAGGGTCTCTTTTTCTGGTCTAGAGGGGAGTGGGGTGTCCCCATAACTCAGGCCTCCTCGGGAGGCAGCAGCAGAGGCAACAGTGGACACGGGCTCCCCAAGCTGGCAGGAGCTCAGATCCATTGTTGAAGGTCTCTGCATAAACCCCCTGAGAGAACTGAGCCCCTAGTGGCAGCCCTGCTCCAACCCGAGCACCTGAACTTAATCTCACACTAAATAGCAGGCCTGCCCCACCAAATCCCTAAGGCTGGGAAGCAGCATTTGAATCTCACACCCCAAACACTGGCTGGGCAGATCTGGAGGCTAGGTGGGGGTGGAAAGAATACTCAGAAATCAAGTCACTGGCTGGGAAAATGCCCAGAAAATGGGAAAAAAAGAAGACCATAGAAGGTTCCTTTCTTGGTGAACAGATGATTCCTCCCTTCCTTTCAGATGAGGAAGAACAATGCTTACCATCAGGGAAAGACACAGAAGCCAAGACTTCTGTATCCCACACATCCAAAATAAATATACCTTGGGCTCAGGCCATGGAAGAGCTCAAAAAAGGATTTTGAAAATGAAGTAAGAGAGGTGGAGGAGAAACTGGGAAGAGAAATGAGAGAGATGAAAGAAAAGCATGAAAAGCAGGTCAACACCTTGCTAAAGGAGACCCAAAAAATGCTGAAGAAAATAACACCTTGAAAAATAAGCTAACTCAAGTGGTAAAAAAGGTTCAAAAAGCCAATGAGGAGAAGAATGCTATAAAAAGCAGAATTAACCAAATGGAAAAGGAGGTTCAAAAGCTCACTGAAGAAAATAGTTCTTTCCAAATTAGAATGGAACAGATGGAGGCTAATGACTTTATGAGAAACCAAGAAATCACAAAACAAAACCAAAAGAATGAAAAAATAGAAGATAATGTGAAATATCTCATTGGAAAAACAACTGACCTGGACAATAGGTTCACGAGAAACAATTTAAAAATTGTGGGCCTACCTGAAAGCCATGATCAAAAAAAGAGCTTAGACATCATCTTCCATGAAATTATCAAGGAAAACTGCCCTGAGATTCTAGAACCAGAGGGCAAAATAAGTATTCAAGGAATCTACAGATCACCACCTGAAAGAGATCCAAAAAGAGAAACTCCTAGGAACATTGTGGCCAAATTCCAGAGTTCCTTGGTCAAGGAGAAAATATTGCAAGCAGCTAGAAAGAAACAATTCAAGTACTGTGGAAATACAATCAGGGTAACACAAGATCTAGCAGCTTCTACATTAAGGGATCGAAGGGCATGGAATAGGTTATTCCAGAAAGTCAAAGGAACTAAGACTAAAACCAAGACTCACCTACCCAGCAAAACTGAGTATAATACTTCAGGGGAAAAAATGGTCTTTCAATGAAATAGAGGACTTTCAAGCATTCTTGATGAAAAAACCAGAGCTGAAAAGAAAATTTGACTTTCAAACACAAGAATGAAGAGAAGCATGAAAAGGTAAACAGCAAAGAGAAGTCATAAAAGACTTACTAAAGTTGAACTGTTTACATTCCTACAGAGAAAGAAAATATTTGTAACTCTTGAAACTTTTCAGTATGTGGGTAGTGGGTGGGATTACACACACATACGCACATACACACAGAGACAGAGAGCATAGAGGGAATTGAATAGGATGGGATCATATCTTAAAAAATGAAATTAAGTGGTGAGAGAGAAATATATTGGGAGGAGAAAAGGAGAATTGGAATGGGGCAAATTATCTCTCATAAAAGAGGCAAGCAAAAGACTTTTTAGTGGAGGGAATAAGAAGGGAGGTGAGAGAAAAACATGAAGTTTACTTTCATCACATTCCACTATAGGAAGGAATAAAATGCACACTCATTTTGGTATGAAAACCTATCTTACAATACAGGAAAGTGGGTGACAAGGGGATAAGCAGGGTGGGGGGGAGGATGGAAGGGAGGGCAATAGGAGGAGGGAACAATTTCAAGTCAACACTTGGGGAGGGACAGGATGAAAAGAGAGAATAGAAGCAATAGGGGGCAGGATAGGATGGAGGGAAATATAGTTAGTCTTACACAACTCAACTATTATGGAAGTCCTTTGCAAAGCTACACAGATATGGCCTATGTTGAATTGTTTGCCTTCCCAAAGGGAATGGGTGGGGAGGGAGGGATGAAGAGAAGTTGGAACTCAAAGTTATAGGAACAACTGTCGAGTACTCTTCTTGCCACTAAGAAATAAGAAATACGGGTAAAAGGGTATAGAAAGTTATGTGGCCCTACAGGACAAAAGAGACGATGGGGGCAAGGAAGGGAGGGATGAGAGAAGAGAGGGCAGATTGGTGATAGGGGCAATTAGAATGCTTGGTGTTTTGGAGTGGGGGGAGGGGAAAAATGGGGAGAAAATTTGGAACCCAAAATTTTGTGAAAATGAATGTTGAAAGTTAAATAAATAAATTTTAAAAAATAAAGTAAAAAAAACATAATAATAATAAAAAGAAAAAAAAAGAAAAAAATAAATCAAGAGCATTTCTTTATATGACCAGTAAGGCCTAGCTGCAAGAGACAGAAAGATAAATTCCATTTAAAATAATTTTAAACAATAAAAATACTTAGGAATCTACCTGCTAAGACAAACCAAGGAACTATAGGAACTTGATTACAAAGCGCTTTTCACACAAGATCAGATCTAAACAATTGGAAACATATTAGTTGCTCATGAGTAGGCCAAACCAATATAATCAAAATTCCGATTCTGCCTAAATTGATTTATCTGTTCAGTGCCATACCAATCAAACTACCAAAAAACCTGTTGAACTAGGGAAAAAATGGCAAAATTCATCAAGAACAAGAAAAGGTCAAGAATATCAAGGGAAATTATGAAAAATAGAAAGAAACAAAGGAAGGTGGCCTAACAAAATCAGATCACAAACTACATCATAACGTAGTGATCATCAAGTTTGATACTAAGAAATAGAGTGTTACGTGAGTGAATTAGATGAGGTACACAAGACATAGTAGTGAATTACCATAGTAAATTAGTGTTTGATAAACAAAAAGACCTCAAGTTTAGGGATGAGAACTCCCTATTTGACAAACACCTCTTTCAAAACTGAAAAACAAGCCAAATATAGACCAACATCTCACACCACATACCAAGATATGGGTATGGGTGCATGATTCAGACTTAAAAGGTCTAAGCAAATTTGAAGAAAAAGGAATAGACTATCTGTCAGATCTATGGGGAGGAGAATTCATGATGCAGCAAGACATAGTATTACAGGATATAAAATAGATATTTTTGATTACAGTAAGTTAAAAAGCTTCTATATAACCAAAATTAATTCAATCAAGATTAGAAGGAAAGCAGAAAGCTAGGAAAAAGTCTTTACAGCAACTGTCTCTGATAAAGATCTCATTTCTCAGGTACACATGTAGAATAGAGGTGAATTTATTAAGAATACATGCCATTCCACAACGGATAAATGGTCAAAGGATATGAACAGGCAGTTCTCAGATGAAGAAATCAATGCTATCTATAGACACAGAAAGAAGTGCTCTAATCACTATTCATTAGGGGAAATGCAAATTAAATCAGCTCTGAGATACCACCTCATTAATATCAGATTGGTCAATATGAGAAAAAAGGAATATGATAAATGAAGAGGATGTGGGAAAAGTTAAACACATATGCACTGTTGGTGGGCTGTGCAGTGATCCAATCATTCTGGGGAGCAATTTGGAACTATGCCTAAAGTCAACCAGGCTGTGCAAAACCTTTTATCCAACAATATCATTTCTAAATCTGAATCCCAAAGAGATCATAAAAATGGGAAAAGTACCCATATGTGCAAAATTATTTATAGCAGCCATTTTCATGTTTGAAAAATGTTGGAAATTGAGGGGATACCCAACAATTGGGGAATGGCTGAACAAGTTACATTTTTTTAATGTGATGAAGTGGTAATAAGAAATAATGCACAGTTTTCAGAAAGTCCTAGAAGGAATTTTATGAACTGATGCAAAATGAAATCCGTAGAACCAGAATAACATTGTACATAATATCAGCAACACTGTACAATGATCAACTATGAATGATTCAGTTTTTCTCAGTAATACAATGATCCAAGACAAGTACAAAAAATTCACAAAGGAAAATGCCATCTGTATCCAGAAAAAGAACCAAAGGACCCTGAATACAGATTGAAGCATATTTTCTTTTCACTTACATTATTCTTTCTTGTGTTTTTTTAAAAATCTGTTTCTTCTTTCACTACCATGACTAATGAGAAATATTTTTTACATGATAGTACATATATAAACTATATCAAACAGCCTACATTTTTCAGAAGAGGGGAAAGAAAAATTTGGAAAACAAAATTTTGTAAAAAGAATGCTAAAAGTTTTCTGACATAACTGGGATAAATGACATGATATTGATAATTTTAAATGATAATCAGTAACAAATATAAAAGATAGAAAACGTTTCAACAGGTAAAAAAAAATACCCATTTAATGACTAGGAGCTAGGTAACAATTAAGAAAAAAATATCCCAAACATATCAATCTGGGAAGGGAAAACCTTCAGAGTTTCTAGTCAGAACAGAAAATAATTGCTATTTACACTCATTCTAAGCTATCAAAACCTAAAAAAATGAGCCAAAGGGGCTTGAGTTGGTTCTATTACTGGCCATTCAGTGAAATCCAAAATGAAATGTGTTTAAAGGGTAATCGAGAAACTCCATTTATCATACAATAGGCTTTTTTAAAGTCTCTTTTTTAAAGTTATATTTCAGGCTGATCAAGTCAAAAGTAAATTGTCCTAGCTTACTTTTGAGCTGAGACATTTTCATCAGGAAGGACTGTAAATTGCTTATTTCACTGAACGTCCATCTCTTTGCCTGAAATATTATGCTCAACTTGGCTGGGTAATTGATCCGTAACTGTAGTCCCAACTCCTTTGCCTTATGGAATATCATATTCCAATTCTTTCAGTCTTTTGACGTAGAAGCTGCAAGGTCCTGTGTGATCCTGACTGTAGCTCCTCAATATTTGTATGGTTTGTTTCTGGCTGCCTGCAGTATTTTCTCCTTCACTTGACAGTTCTGAAATTTGGCGATAATATTCCTTGATGTTTTTACTTTGGGATCCCTTTTGGGAGGTGAACAATTTACTATTTTGCCCTCTGGATCTAGGAGTTCTGGGAAGTTTTCCTTGATGATTTCTTGGAAGGTATTATCCAGGCTCTTTTTTTTTTATCATGACTTTCTGGTGGACCAATAATTCTTAGATTTTCTCTCCTGGATTTATTTTCCAGGTCAATTGTGATTCCAATTAGATAGTTTACATTTTCTTTTATCTTTTCATTTTTTAGATTCTGTTTGATTAATTCTTTATGTCTCATAGAATCATTAGCTTCTACTTGCCCGATTCTAATTTTTATCAAATTGTCTTCTTCAGCTAACTTTTGCATCTCCTTTTCCATCTGTCCAGATGTTCCTTTTAAGGAATTATTTTCTCCAGTTAGTTTTTGTGATTCCTTTTCCATTTGTTCAATTTTCCTTTTAAATTCTTTTGAGATTTCTTTTTTCATATTTTTAAAGTTGGCCAGTTGTTCTTGTATTTCTCTAATTTGGCTATTTAAATCCTTCTTCAGCTCTTCCAAGAATGCCCTTTGGGATTTCGACCAGCTCACAATCCCTTCTGAAGTTTCAGGTGGGATTACAGTCTCAATGCTGACCTCTTTGATATTTGTATTTTGGTCCTCTCCCCAATAGAAGATTCTATGGTCTTTTCCTTTTGCTTTGCTTCTTACTCATGATGATTATCCTTTTCATGGCTTTTAAAGTAGATCTCTGTTTCTGGGGCACAAGAGGCTCTGTCCCATAGTTCTTGTGCCTTGAACTTGAGGATTTGTGTGTTGTGGCCTCTGTTTTTTTCAGCTAAAAGATAAAATGCAACTTATCTGGTGCTGAACTGGCTGGTGTGAGAAAGTAGAGGCCAGGTGAAGTCTTTCTGGGTTTCCCTGGAGTTGCCCTGGAGCTAGTTGCGTTAAATGTGGAGGAGGAGTCAGAGTCTGGCTACATCAGGTCTCCTCTGCTGAGCTAGAGCATAAGCAAGCTCAGCAGTTGATGTTCCCATCTGAGCTAGTGTCTTCCCAATTCCCCTAGGGTGCTGAGACATGCCTGGAGTCCTGGTGTTGGAGGCTACGTACTCCATATCCCTGGGGCTAAGTATCTCTTCCAGGTTTGCTGAGGTGGGGTTGTCTGGGACAGCTCTAGTCCTTCACTGGTTCCTTTCAGCTACAGTAAGAGGGACTGTCCTTATTGATTTTCCTAGCCTCACGGGATAAGAGACTGTTTACCCCTTCAGCTGATTCCACTGTTCCAGGATTTTTACTGAGGAAGTATTTTATGGGTCTTTCAAGGTCAACAAGTGGCAGGAGAGAGCATTGACCAATCACTCTGTCATCTTGACTCCTAGAAGTTCAAGGAAGTGATTCACAGACATTTAATCAGGGGGCTGATAGTCTCAGGAGCAACCACTGCAGATACCTGGTTCTCTGTGACTCTCACTCGTTTCCTCCGGACTCCCGTCCTGGGCTGATATACCCGAGATTTCACAGTGTGGCTGCTGCCTCAGATCACCCAGGGCTTCCTGCTAAGCCTTGCCACAGTGGAGATCATGCTGGTACAGCCTCCAGCTTAAAAAAATGAACAGGATGGTGATTATGATGATGATAATGAGATGATGATGTTGATGATGATTATGATGGTGATGATGATGATGATGATGACGATGATGATGATGATGATGATGATGATAATGATGATGATGATGATGATGATAAGGTGACAAGGAAAGAGGCAATACCCACAGATTGAATACCCTAGGAGTTTCCATTGTTTCCAGTCATCTTCCCATACTTCCACAGTCTCACACTGGCGTGGATAATTTTAGAAATCTTGTTTCCAGAGTTAATCCTGTGTCATTATGCCAGGAGATCTCTACTGTCAGAGATTTGAATTTCATGAAACAAACTGGTCTCAAAACCAGGGGAGGAAAGGGAGTATATTTGGAACAGCATAGGGAAGAAAACATGCAAACAAATATGTGCAAAGAAAGCTATATATAGGATAAATAGACAATAGAGATAAGGCACTGGAATTAAGAGGGATTGAGAAAGGCTTCCTGTAAAAGGTGGGGGTACTGATTCCTAAAGAAATTCAAAAAGTCATTAGGCAGAGTTTAGGATGGAGAACATTCCAGGAATGAGGAACAGATGGAGAAAGTGTCCATAGTTGAGAGATGGAGTGTTTTGTTTATGGAACAATGAGCAAACAAACCAATGTCACTAGATGGAAGAATACATGGAGGGGAGTAAGATGATGGAAAACTGGAAAAGTAGTAGAAAAAGGACACAACATGGGGTCTTAGGAAGAGAAATAATTGGTGATAAGTGCATTTTCTGCTAGTTAAACAGAAACAAACCTCAAGAACATCTAACGTATGCAAAAAATAAATTGAGTGAGAAAGATTAATGAGAAAGCTTTTAAATAAGAAGTCCATCTCAGGAAACAATTAATTTACAATAAAATAAATTTGGTCAAAATCCAAGAAGGAAAATGAATATAGAACAATTTTGTGAGAACTGGAAATTTTAATGAAGCAACTTAAAGAACCTCTAGAGTGTTTCAAAAGAAAAATAAAAGAATTAATTGAATACACAAAAGATAAAATAACAAAAATTATATGTCACAAGGAAGAAATCAGGACATCTATCTACAAACTAGAAAAGTTCTCTGAGAAAGAAAAGAACAGAATTTGAATATAAAAGTTCATATTGTTGTTTTATTGCTGAGTCATTTCAAGACCTGTCTCACTCTTGGTAACCCACTTGGGGTTTTTTTGGCAAAGATTCTGGATTGGTTTGTCATTTCTTTCTCTAGCTTATTTTATAAATGATGAAACTGAAGTAAACTGTGTTAATAAATGACTTATATGGGGTTGCATAGCAAGTAAATATCTGAGGCCAGATTTGAACTCAGGGAGATGAGTCTTGACTCCAGTCCTGACACTATCTACTGTGCCACCTAGCTGCCCCAACTCAAATAGACATCAATTTGTTGCAACAAAAGTATGTCTCATTCCTGGTTGGTAACTAAGTTTGTTATTCTCAAGTTTCATTAGCTTATGACTAGGTAAATATATAACTAGATCAATATCCTCTCGAAAGTCCCATGAATATTATAAGAACAGGGATTTTGTAGTCTGATTGACATTTTTCTGATTCAGTTAAAATTTTGCAGGTGGAAAGTACCAAGGATAGGGGAACTCAGGGTTGTTTTCTTGGTTGTTATGGAGACAATAGGACAAGGTCAAATTGTTTGTCCTTCAAGTTATCAAAGTATTCATGAAGCAATGATAACAGGATGGCTTAACTAGCAATGCATAGTAGGTTGCTCAGGTTACAAGGAGAGAGTTTCCAGCTTCAGGCTGAGATTCAGAGAGAGTTCAAACGTTCGAGTTATAGTAACTAATATGTAGCAATCTTCTTCTTAATGCATAGTAAATTGATTAAGACTCAGTAAAGTAATACAAAAAAAGTGTAGTACCAACTTTCAATTCCACAAAGCTTCTTTTTCAGGAATATTCACTTTCCTGGGAGCATAGAGCAAAATAATTCCTGATAACTTGAAGCTACTGATGATTGTCACCTGAGAGAAAGGGGACTGATTCCTGTCAAGAAATGATTCCTCCACCCATCCCAGCCCCATGTCTTTTAATAATGAGCTGAGGAAAAGTTCTATGTATTTTGGACTTTTCTTTCTTTTCATAGTGATGGAATCCTAATAAAACTGCCCTCAGCCTCAATAGTCTAACTTCTATATGGGCCCCACTGAACAGTCGGCATGTCCTGACTTAACCACATAATCTGACTTCAAACATACTACAGATTACCAGACTCCATATACCCACTGCTCCTAGCTAGCCATCGACTGAAACTTACCTTGATATATTGGGTTAACTGGTGATACTTCTATCTTAATGATCATTTCTTAAACCCAATTCACCCTGGCTCTCATTGATTGGACAACAACATGTCCTTGCCCAAGCAATAATGGTCACTTTTGGGGGCCTGATGGCTCAGAGTTAATTATTGTTTCTCTTTTGGCCAGAAACCCTGAGGGTTTCCCCTTATAGTATGATTATTTTTGTTTTATTGAAGGGGTCACTCCTAGACCCCCTTCTTAAACAGACCCTAGTCACTGCATGGGTATTGCCTCAGTCAAAGTGAGAACTCAGAAGGACCTTAGCTTAAAAAGGCCAAGGTCCCCTACTGCATTCCAGGCCATTTCCATTCATCCTGATATATAGGTGGCCACTGGACTCAGATGGGTTTGGAGGAGAAAGGGAGCCTAGTGATTTTGCACAGCCCTACCTCACTTAAATCTAATTCATGTTATTTTCTTCCTGATACCATATTCCCCTTCAAGAATGAAAGACAAACCACCACAATCTACCTGACACTACATTTCTTGCTCTGTTTCTTGTCATTTGCCCTGTTTCTCTATGTTTATCTTCCTCCTAATCCCACTTTGCAGTGTTGGAACCACAATCAAATCAATACTGCACTTGTTAAAGGGAAGGATATATCAATCAACTTTCTGATTTTTCCACTCATCATTCCCATATGTTTTTATTATTTTATTAATTTGTTTATTTTTAGTTTTCAACATTCATTTTCACAAGATTTTGTATTCCAAATTTGCTTCCTATCTCTCCTCTCCCCCACATCCCAAAATGGTATGCATTCTCATTACCCCTTCCCCTAATATGTCCTGCCTTCTATCTCCCCCTCCTCATCCCCTTCCCATTTACTTATTTGCAAGGCAAGATAAATTTCTATACTCCACTGCCTGTATATCTTGTTTCCCAGTTGTATACTAAAACAATTTTTAACATTCATTATTAAAGATTTGAGTTCCATATTCTCTCCCTTCCTCCATCCCCACCTACCCTCACTGAGAAAGCAAGCAATTCAATTTAGGTCACACATCTGTAGCCATGAAAAACATTTTCATAACAGTTAGGTTGTGAAAGACTAACTATATTACCCTCTGGCCTATCCTGCCCTCCATTTATGCCAATCTCTCCGTTGACCTGTCCCCCCACAATAGTGCTTAATTCTGATTATCCTTTTCCCCAGTTTGCTGTTCCTTCTATTGTCTTCCCTCTCCTATCCCCTTCCTCACTGCCTTCCTGCAGGGTAAAATAGATTTCCATATCTAATTGGGGGTGTTTTATTCCCTGCTTAAGCCAAATCCCACAAGAATAAGGCTCACTTATTTTCTTTCATTTCCCCCTTCTTCCCCACCACTGTAAAAGCTCTTTATTGACTCTTTTATGTAAGATGGTTCACTATATTCTACTTCTCCCCTTGTTTTACTCCTAGTACATTGCACTCAACAATAAATTTTATCTTTTAGGCATTCTCCCCTCATATTCAGTTCATTCTGTGCCCTCTGTCTACATATGTATGCATATATATACATATATATACACATACACATATACACACATATATGCATACACATACATACATGTGTGTACATATGCACATATATATTATACACAGGCACATACATATGTGTAAGTGTATGTATGTGCATATTTGTATATATGCATACATGGGTGTGAGGATATACATGTGTGTGTGTATACACATATATCCTCTAACAACCCTAATGCTGAAAAAGGTCTCATGAGTCACAAATATCATCTTTCCATGGAGGAATGTAAACATTTTGACTTTAATAAGTGCCTCATGGCTTCTCTTTCTTGTTTACATTTTCATGTTTCTCTTGATTCCTGTATTTGAAAGTCAAATTTTCTCTTCATGTCTGGTCTTTTCAAGAAAAAAACTTGAAGGCCTCTATTTAACTGAAATTTCGTTTTAGTCCCTCGAAGTATTGTACTTATTGTTGCTGGGTAAGTGTTTCTTGGTTTTAATGCCATCTCCTTGAATCTCGGGAATGTCATATTCAAAGTTCTTTGATCCCTTACTGTAAGAGCTGCTAAATCCTGTGTTATCCTGATTGTATTCTCACAATAATTGAATTGTTCATTTGTGGTTGCTTGTAATATTTTCTACTTGACCTGGGGACTCTGGAATTTGGCTACAATGTTTCTGGAAGTTTTTGTTTTGGCGTCTCTTTCAGGAGGTGATCGTTGAATTCTTTCCATTTCTATTTTTCCCTATGCTTCTAGAATATCAGGGCAGTTTTCTTTGATAATTTGTTGGAACAAGAGGTCTAGGCTATTTTTGGATCACGGTAGCCATGTAGATCAAAAATTTTTTAATTCTCTCTCCTGAATCTGTTAATTTATAATTTCTTGATTTCTCATAAAGTCACTAGCTTCCATTTTCTCCATTTTAATTTTGAAGGAAATTTTTTTTCCTTGAGCTTTATGATCTCCTTTTTTATTGGATCAATCTATCTTTTTAAGGTCTTCTTCTCCTCTTTGCCTTTCTCGGCCTCTTTTATCATTTGTGTTAGTTTGTTTTATATAGTGTTATTTTATCTTTTTTTGTTTATTTTTTATTTGTTTTTAGTTTTCAACATTCTTTTCCATAAAATTTTGAGTTCCAAATTTTCTCCCTATCTCTCCCCTCCCCCCACCCCAAAGTACCAAGCATTCTAATTACCCATATCACCTATCTGCCCTCCTTTCTAACATCCCTCCCTTCTCTTATCCCCATCTTCTCTTTTGTCCTGTAGGGCAAGATAAATTTCTATACTTCATTACTTGTATTTCTTATTTCCCAGTTGTATGCAAGAACAACACTCACAGTTGTTGGTAAAACTGTGAGTTCCAACTTCTTCTCCTTCCTCCCTCCCCACCCATCCCCACTGGGAAGGCAAGCAATTAAATTTAAGCCGTATATGTGTAGTTTTTCAAATGACTTCCATAATAGTCGTGTTGTGTAAGACTAACTATAGCTCCTTCCATCCTATCATGCCTTCCCATTTCTTCTATTTTCTCTTTTGACCTTGCCCCTGCCCAAGAGTGTTGACTTCTAATTGCTCTCTCCTCCCATTGCCCTCCCTTCCATCATCCCACCCAACCTGCTTATCCCATTCTCCCTCACTTTCCTGTATTGTAAGATAGGTTTTCATACCAAAATGAGTGTGCATTTTGTTCCTTCCTTCTGTCAAATGTGATGAGAGTAAGCTTCACGTTTTCCCCCTCACCTCCCTGGTTTCTCCCGCCATTGAAAAGTCTTTTTCTTGCCTCTTTTATGAGAGATAATTTGCCCCACTGCAATTTTCCCTTTCTCCTCCCAATATATTCCTCTCTCACTCCTTCATTTTATTTTTTTAGATATGATCCCTTCCTGTTCAATTCACCCTGTGCTCCCTCCCTCCCTCCCTCTCTCTCTCTCTCTCTCTCTCTCTCTCTCTCTCTCTCTCTCTCTCTCTGTGTGTGTGTTTGTGTGTGTGTATAACCCCACCAATTACTTAGATACAGAAAAAAGTTTCAAGAGTTACAAATATTGTCTTTCCATGTAGGAATGTAAACAGTTCATTTTTAGTAAATTTCTTATGATTTCTCTTTCCTGTTTACTTTTCATGCTTCTCTTTATTCGTGTGTCTGAAAGTCAATTTTCTTTTCAGCTCTGATCTTTTCATCAAGAATGCATTAAAGTTCTATATTTCATTGAAAGACCAATTTCCCCCGTGAAGTATTATACTCAGTTTTGATAGGTAGGTGTTTCCTGGTTTTAGTCCTAGTTCCTTTGACTTCTGGAATATCTTATTCCATGCTCTTTGATCCTTTAATGTAGAAGATGCTATATCTTGTGTTATACAGATTGTATTTTCAGGATATTCAAATTGTTTCTTTCTAGCTGCTTGTAATATTTTCTCCTTGACCTGGTGACTCTGGAATTTGGTTACAATTCTCCTAGGAGTTTCTCTTTCTGGATCTCTTTCAGGAGGTGATTGGTGGATTCTGTTGACATTTATTTTGCCCTCTGGTACTAGAATATCAGGGCAGTTTTCCTTGATAATTTCATGAAAGATGATGTCTAAGCTCTTTTTTTGGTCATGGCTTTCAGGTAGTCTCATAATTTTTCAGTTGTCTCTCTTGGATCTCTTTTCCAGGTCAGTTGTTTTTGCAACAAGATATTTCACATCATCTTCCATTTTTTCATTCTTTTGGTTTTGTTCTGTGATTTCCTGGTTTCTCATAAAGTCATTAGCCTCCATCTGTTCCATTTTAATTTTTAAAGAACTATTTTGTTTAGTGAGCTTTTGGACCTCCTTTTGCTTTTGACTAATTCTGCTTTTTAAAGCATTTTTCTCCTCATTGGCTTTTTGAACGTCTTTTGCCAATTGAGTTAGCTTATTTTTAAAGGTGTTATTTCCTTTAGCATTTTTGGGGTCTCCTTTGGCAATCTATTGACTTGCTTTTCATGATTTTCTTCCATCTCTCTCATTTCTCTTCCCAATTTTTCCTCCATCTCTCTAACTTGATTTTCAAAATCCTTTTTGAGCTCTCTCATGGCCTGACACCATCGTATATTTATTTTGGATGTTTGGGATACAGAAGGTTTGACTTGTATGTCTTTCCCTTGCTCTTCGTCATCAAAAAGGATGGGAGAAGATATCTGTTAACCAAGAAAATACCCTTCTATAGTCTTATTTTTTTCCCTTGTTTTGATCATTTTCTCAACCAGTTACTTGAGTTTTGGGTCCTTTGTCTAGAGTAGCATATACTCTCTCAATCTGTAAGATCTCAGATCCTCCAAGGTGGCACAATCATGTGTGTACACTGGTCTAGAAGCAACCAGAAACTTTTGTGCCCAAAATCTGTGAGTAGTAATTTCCGCTCCACAACCACCTGACCTCCATTTCCACCAAGCCAATACTGGGGCCTGAGATTCAGATAAGCTCCCCAGTACCCCCAGGGGCTTTTGGCAGGGTCAGGGCTGCTATTCAGTGTGAGATAAAGATCAGCTGTTCAATTTCTCCACAAGCATTAGGTATAGGCAGGGCCTCCACACAGGGCTGAGGATCCCACAGCTGCTCAGGATCCCCAGGGGTTTTATGATCCATCAATGGATGCAGGCCACTGTGGGGGCTGCTGTGGGAGCTGCTGCCACCTGATGTGGCCTCTGCTGCAGCCACCTGAGACCAGAGCTTTAGGAAGACCCTGTTCCCTTCTCAGGCAGCTGAAAAAACCCTCTCACTGATCTTTGGCACCTGTGGGTTGAGGGATCTGGAAACCACTGCTACTGCCACTGGAAATTTGGCCCCAAGGCCTGCTCTCGTCCTCCTCCTGGAGCTCTGCAGTGTAGCCAAGGCTGGGCTGGGCTCCGCTATGGGTCTGTTGCAACAGATCTTTCTTGTCGGACTTTCAGGTCACCCTAGGCTAGAAATCTCCCCTCTGATCCTCTGTAGCTTCTGCTGCTCTAGAAATTTTGAGAGTCTTTTTTACAGGTATTTTATGGGCTGTGAGGGAAGGGCTAGTGTATGTGCATCTTTCTGCTACTCCATCTTGGCTCTGCCCCCAACACCTTGCATTATGATTACCACTTGCCTCAATATGCCCTCCCTTCTATCACACCCCTCTCTTCCCTTATACCCATCTTCTATCTTTTCTTGTAAGCCAAGACATATTTCTATATCCCCTTACCTGTATTTCTTATTTCCCAGCTGTATATAAAAAGTTTCTCTTTTTTTATAGAAAAAACATTTCAGTTTATTTTCATTTACATATTTCATAAGAGGAAAGTAGAAAAACATTCATGGTGCATTACGGATTCCTCTACTCTACAGGAGCATCAGTGGCAGGAGCTGCAATTCTCACTCTGGGGAGCTTTGTAGACACAGCCCTGGGCACACTTGGTACACCCTACTGGGCAGCAGGAGCAGCAGCTTTTCTTACAAGAGGTACAGGAGCATGATTTGCATTTGCAGGACTCACCACAGGTGCAAGAGCCACCATTTGTGCAGTCACAGTTGGGGTCCATAGCTGGCGGGTCTGGAACACGTCTCTCTGGAGAATGAGCTGGCAGGTTAGAAGTATGAGTTGTGTCACAAAACATTTCTCAACACTCATTCCAAATACTTTGAATTCCAACTTCTCTTCCTTCCTCCCTCCCCACCCATCCCCACTGAGAAGGCAAGCAATTCAATATAGGCTATATACGAGTGGTTTTACAAAACACTTCCATAATAGTCATGTTGTGTAAGACTAACTATATTGCTCTCCATCCTATCCTGCCCCAATTTCTTCTATTCTCTCTATTGACCTTGTCCCTCCCCATAAGTGTTCTAATTACTTCCTTCTCCCATTTGATCTCCCTTCTATCATCCCCATCACCCCCCTGGTCCCCTGTTCCCCTGCTTTCCTGTAGTGTAAGATAGATTTTCATACCAAATTGAGTGAGCATGTTTTTCCCTCCTTCAGCCAAATGAGAAGAGAATAAACTTCACTTTTTCCCTCTCACCTCCTCTCTTTTCTCCTCCATTGAATCAACTTATTCTTGCCTCTTTGACGAGTGATTATTTGCCCCATTCCTTGTCTCCCTTTCTCCTCCCAATATATTCCTTTCTCACCCTTTAATTTTACTTTTTTACATATTATCTCTTATTCAACTCACCTTGTGCTCTCTGTCTATATAATATGTATATATATATGCATATATGTACACACATACGTGTGTGTGTGTGTATGTGTGTGTGTGTGTGTGTGTGTGTGTAATCCCTCCAACTACCCAAATACTGAGAAAAGTTTCAAAAGTTACAAACATTATCTTTCCATGTAGGAATGTAAACAGTTCAACTTTAAAAAGTCCTTTATGATTTCTCTTTCCTGATTCTTGTGTTTGAAAGTCAGATTTTCTGTATGATTCTGATCTTTTCATCGTGAATGCATGAAAGTCCTCTATATCATTGAATGACCATTTGTTCCCCTGAAGTATTATACTCAGTTTTGCTGAGTAGATGATTCTTGGTTTTAATCCTAGTTCCTTTGACTTCTGGAATATTATATTCTAGGCCCTTTGATCCCTTAATGTAGAAGCTGCCAGATCCTGTGTTATCCTTATTGCATTTCCATAGTACTTGAATTGTTTATTTCTGGCTGCTTGCAATATTTTCTCCTTGACCTGGGAAGTCTGAAATTTGGCTACAATATCCCTAGGCATTTATGTTTTTGGATCAGTTTTAGGAGGTGATCTATGGATTCTTTCAATATTTGTTTTACCCTCTCGTTCTAGAATATCAGGGCAGTTTTCCTTGATAATTTCATGAAAGATGATGTCTAGGCTCTTTTTTTATCATGACTTTCAGGTAGCCCCATAATTTTTGAACTATCTTTTTTGGATCTGTTTTCCAGGTCAGTTGTTTTTGCAATGAGATATTTCACATTATCTTCTATTTTTCATTCTTTTGGTTCATAATTTCTTGTTTGTTAATAAAGTCATTAGCTTCTATCTCTTTCATTCTGACTTTTAAAGAATTATTTTCTTCAGTGAACTTTTGAGCCTCCTTTTCCATTGGCTAATTCTCATCTTTAAAGCATTCTTCTCCTCATCGGCTTTTTGGGCCTCTTTTGCCATTTGAGTTAGTCTATTTTTTTAAAGCATTCGGCATTTTTTTGAGTGTTCTCAGCAAGCTGTTGACTTGCTTTTCCTGGTTTTCTTGCATCACTCTCATTTCTCTTCCTGATTTTTCTTCTACTGCTCTTTGTTGATTTTCAAATTCCTTTTTGAGCTCTTCCATGGTCTCAGACCGATACATCTTTAGTTTGGAGGTTTTGCATGCAGAAGCCTTGACTTTCAGATCTTCCTCTGGAGACCTAAATTGTTCCTCCTCATCCACAAAGACAGAAGAAAATATGTGCTCACCAAGAAAATAACCTTCTATTTTCTCATTCTTTTTCCCTTTTGGGGACCTTTTCCTACCCAGTTACTTGACTTTTGAGTTATTTGTCAAGGCTCAGCACAAGGCTAAGATTCAGATCAGATATTCAATTGCCCCAAGGACTCTAGGAGGAGGGCTCTAAAAATGGAAGCTGCTGCTGCCAGGCAACCCTGGTCCAGACCAAGCTCCCTTTTCCTGTGTGAAGAAGCCCTCCCACTGACCTTTGAAGCTTTCTATGGTGTTTGTGGATTAAGCAATCTGGGAATTGCTGCTACGGGTGTCTCCCAGAAGCCTGTTCAGGGTCTGCCTGCCAAGTTGGACTGTGCTCTGCACTTCCTGGACTTCACTGCATGTGGTCTATGCTTTTTGGGCTGCACTGTGTGTGCTCCATGCTTCCTGGATATAGTGTTACTTTCTTATTATGGGAGAGTCTCCTGTAACAAGCTGTTGACTCGTTTTTCATGATTTTTTTTGGATCACTCTCATTTTTCTTCTCAATTTTTCCTCTCCTTCTCTTACTTGATTTTCAAAATACTTTTTGACCTCTTTCATGGCCTGAGACCAATTCATATTTTTCTTGGAGGCTTTGGATGTAGGAGCTTTGACTTTGTTGTTTTCTTGTCATTGCATATTCTGGTATTCTTTGTCACCAAGGTAAGATTCTACAGTCTGACTTTTTTTCCTCTGCTCATGTATCCAGCCGAATACTTGACTTTCTAACTCTTTATTCAGGTAGGACTCAGCTTCCATTGGTAGTGGGGGTGGAGGTGGATGTATTGTCCCAGGTTTCAGGGGTTTTATATCAGTTTTTTTTATCCCCCATCTGTGGTCCCAGAGATCCAGAAGCTGCGGCTGCTCTCACCACCATTCCAGGCACCACTGCCTGTGCTGCCTCCTTCTCCACCCCAGGGTTGAGGCCAGACATCACCTGAACCATGCCCCTCTACCAGTCAGGCCAGAAAGATTTTTTTTCCCACTGACCTTCTATGCTACCTTTTGTGTTTGTGGATTTAGAATTCTGGAAATTGCCACAGCTAGCAGTGATTCAGTTCCCTGAGGTCTACTTTGTCACTGTCTATGCCAGCATGGGCCACTATGCTCCACTCTGCTCCCAGCCCAGTGTGATAAACTTTTCCTGTCAATTGTTCAGGATGTCTTGGGCTAGAGATCTACATCATTCTATCCTTCTGTGGGTTTTGTACCTCCAGAATTTATTTAGAGTCATTTTTTGCATGTATTTGCAGGGGTTTGGAGGGAGAACTCAAGCAGGTCCCTGCTTTTACTCCATCATCTTGACTTCCCCCTTCCATATGTTGTTGTTGTTGTTGTTATTCAATATTTTTAATTTATCTGCAACTTTTTGGGACTCCATTTGAGGTTTTCTCTGAAAAGATACTGGAGTGCTTTGCTATTTCCTTCTCCAGCTCAGTTTATAGTTGAGGAAACTGAAGCAAACAGGGTTATGTGACTTGTATAGGGTTAAACAGTTACTAAGTGTCTAAGGCCACATTTGAACTCAGGAAGATGAGTCTTCTTGACTCTAGACCTGGAACTCTATCTACCAGATTGACTAACTGCTCCTATCATTCCCATAACCCACCCTAAAAACAAAATAACACTCCATCCTGACCAATTCTCTCCTATCTGCATTTTCTGCCACTCAATTTTGTAACTGTGTCTCTACCATTAATTATAGTGGCTTTCCCATAATAATTAACAGAAGGTATTCATTCATTCATATATCCCTCCTATTCTTGAATAACTAACCTACTCTTTTACTATAATTGATTTGCATAACTATAATGTTTATCATCTGTTTCTGTGTTTATATTTGCCTTGTCTATCCCCTTTGGCTGTAGGTTCTCCAAAATCAGGATCCTTTGACTAGCTTTATATGTGTTCTGTGTGTATTGGTCAAGTGTATGTGACAGTGTGATGGCTGAAAAGTTAATTTAAAGTTTTAAATCATGAGACAAAATTTTAAAACCTTGATATCTTATTTCTAAAACCATTTTTTGGCAAGGTAGAAATGGATTAGTCAAATGGATCTTAGTGAGAAGCAGAGATAGTGATCATTAGAATCATTATAAACCAAGGAGATCATATTTTAAGAATTGGAGGGAACAAGTCATAAAATGTCAAGTTATACGTAATTTTTGTTTTCCTACAAATTAAAAATAAAATTTGCATTTCAATATTTCTCTTTAAAGAAGACATCTGGTATTTTGAAATAAAAAATAACACATTAACATAAGACCAATGTCTATTGTTAAGTAATAACATTTTGCACTTGTCATGTATAGGGTGCATTAAGACAGAGAAAATTAAGAATATTTGTGTAATTATGTTTCCTTTACAGACGTATTATTGACAAATAACAATTATTACTTTAATTTTGTGCTTGAACTGATATTTCCAAATCAGTTGACAATATCTGAATCAATCAACAAAGGAGCGATGGTAAATCAGGTAAAGAAAAAAATCTAATTGAAATATAGGTGAAATTAAAACCATTAATGTTTTAGAAGAGTTGGATTCATTGACATATATTTGCATTTTTGTAATTGAAAGATAATAATAACATTAAATATTACATACAATTAGAAAAAAGTGCCAGAGAGAGGGTATGTATTCCTGTAGTTAAACACTATGGCATAGTTAGAAACTATGCTATTATTTTTGCTTGCTTCTGGATCTTGTGCAGCTAATGTGTAACTATACTGTTTTTCTTTTAAAGAATCACTTGTTTTGGTGAATAACGCATGGCAGTACATTTCTTTCATTCATATTTGTTTTATACCTTTTGATATTCATAATCTTTTATTTCTTCGAAAGAATTTTGTTATTGATTTGGCAATTTCTATAGTATTAACATTGGTAATTTCATACATATACCATTTTATTTGCAAAATTATTATAATACTGTCATTGTTAGAATATTGGCATGGTTACTGATGAACAATTAATAGCTCGTTATACCTTTCCTTTTTATTTCCGTAAAAAAATGTTTCTTAATTGTATTCATACAGTTATTCAAAATGTCAACTTGCAAGTATTTTACACATTCTGTACTTTGAACAGAATGTCTCCTTTAAATTTTTATTTCTGATACAAAGATTGAATAGTAATACTTGTTATGATTATAGTTACTCTCAATTTTAAAAATTTTTTTTAGTAGACTTTTGGATTCTTTAATTAGATCATCATGTTATATTCAAAAAGAAATCTTTTATTTTATTTTGTTTTATTTTCAATGTTCTATGATCACTACTATATAACTTAGATTTTTTTCCCTCCTTCCCCCTATTTCCCCTTCTCTTCTCCTCCCTCCCCAAGACAGCACACAATTTTATATAGATTCCATAGATGCATTCCTATTACATACATTTTCACCATAATTGTGTTGCATGGAAGAATAAAAATGAATGGGACAAATATAACAAACCAAAACATACTAGAAAAGAAAATGATCTTTTACATTCTGCAGTCTAATTCCATAGTTCTTTCTCTGGATGTGGAAGGCATTTGGCCTTAAAAGGCCATTGGGAATTTTTTTAAGTCCTTGCATTGCAATGAACTTCTAAATCTACCAGAAAAAATCCTTGCACACTGTAGTTGTTGCTATGTACAAAGTTCTCCTGGTTCTACTCCTTCCCCTCAGTATCAGATCATATAAGTTTTTCCAGGCCTGACTGAAGTTTTTCTGTTCATCATTTCTAATAGCACAATAGTATTACATTACATTCATATACCAAAATTTATTCAACCATTCCTCAATTGATGTGCATCCCCTTGATTTCCAATTTTTTTTTCCACCACAAAGAGTGGTGCTATAAAATTTTCGTACATACAGAACACTTTACCATTTTCATGATGTATTAGGGATACAGTCTTAGAAGCAGTATTGCTGGGTCAAAGGGTTATGCACATTTTTGTAGCCCTTTGGGCATAGTGCCAAATTGTTCTCCAGAATGGTTGTATCAGCTCACAGCTCCACCAACAATGGATTATTGTCCCAATGCTCTCTATCTTCTCCAGCATTTGTCATCTTCCTCTTTTGTCATGTTAGCCAATCTGATAGGTGTGATATGGTATCTCAGAATTATTTTGATTTGCATCTCTCTAATCAATAGTGATTTACAGCATTTTTTTATATGATTATCGACAGTTTTAATTTCTTCTTCTGAAAACTGCCTGTTCATGTCCTTTGACCATTTATCAATTTTTGAATGATTTGTATTCTTGTATATTTGACTCAGTTCTCTACATATTTTAGAAATGAAGCCATTATCACAGACACTTCTTTAGTCAAAAAATCTCCCTTTTTTCATAAATCTGATAAATGCACTACTCCCTGCTCCACTAATTTCTTTCTAGTATCCATCTTTATACCTAACTCACGTACTCATTCTGACTTTATTCTTGTGTATGGTGTCAGGCATTGGTCTATGCCTAGTTTCGGCCACACTGTTATACAGTTTTCCAAGCAATTTTTGTCGAACAGTGAGTTCTTATCCCAGAAGTTGGGGTCCTTGGGGTTATCAAACAGTAGATTGCATATTCATTGACTCCTGTGTCTTGATTACCTAGCAGATTCCACTGGTTTACCCTCCTGTTTCTTAGCCAGTACCAAGTAGTTTTGATAATTACTAATTTATAACACAAATTGAGATCTGGTAGAGCTAGGTCACCTTCCCCAGCATTTCTTTTTGTTAGTTCCCTTGATATTTTGGACCTTTTGTTCTTTCAGATGAATTTTGATACTAATTTTTCCAGCTCTAGAAAATAATTACTTGATAGTTTAATTGGTATGGCATTAAATAAGTAAATTAATTTAGGTAGAACTGTCATTTTCATTATATTGGCTTGGTCTACCCACTAGCAACTGATGTGTTTCCACTTACTTAAATTTAACTTTATTTCTGGGAGAAAGTGTTTTGTAATTGTGTTTATATAGTCCCTGGATTTGTTTTGGAGGGTAAACTCCCAAATATTTTATAGTGTCCACCCTAGCTTTAAATGGGGTTTCTCCTTCTATCTCTTGCTTTTGGGCTTTGTTGGTCATATATAGAAATGTAGAAGATTTGTGTGGGTTTATTTTGTAACCTGCAAATTTGCCAAAGTTGTTTATTTTTTCAAGTAGTTTTTTACTTGAGTCTCTGGCATTCTCTAAGTATATCATCATATCATCTGCAAAGAGTGATAATTTAATTTGTTCTTTGCCTGCTCTAATTCCTTCAAAGTCTTTATCTTGTCTAATTGCTACATCTAACATTTCTAGAACCATATTGAATAACAGTGGTGAAAATGGGCATCCTTGTTTCACCTCTGATCTTATTGGAAATGCATCTGGCTTATATCCATTGCATATAATGTTTGCTGAAAGTTTTAGGTAAATAATGCTTATTATTTTATGGAAAGTTCCATTTATTCCTATGCTCTCCTTCTATTGAGAAAATCATGTGGTTTCTGTTACATTTGTTGTTGATATGATCAATAATACTAATAGTTTTCCTAATATTGAAACAGTCCTGCATTGCTAGTATGAATCCTTCCTGATCATAATGTATCATTCTCGTGATAGTTTGCTGCATTCTTTCTGCTAAAATATTATTTAAAATTTTTTATCAATATTGATTAGAGAAATTGGTCCCTAATTTTCTTTCTCTGTTTCAGCTCTTTCTGGTTTAAGGATCAAAACCGTATTCGTATCATAAAAAGAATTTGGAGGACTCTTTCCCCAATTTTCACAAATAGTATAGCTATTATTGAAATTAACTGTTCTTTAAATATTTGATAGAATTCACTTGTAAATCCATCTGACCCTGGAGATTTTTTCCCAGGGAGTTTGTCGATGGCTCTTTCAATTTCTTTTTCTGAGATGGAGTCATTTACGTATTCAAATTCCTCTTCTCTTAATTTGGGCAATTTATATTTTTTAAAATAATAATTCATCTCATTTATATTGTCGAATTTATGGGCATAAATTTCTAATTATAGTTTTAATTTCCTCCTCTTTGGAGGTGAGTTAACCCCTTTCATTTTTTTATATTGGTAATGTGGTTATCTTCTTTCTTTTTTTAATCAAATTGACCAAACTTTTATCAATTTTATTTGTTTTTCCTGAAACCAACTCTTAGTTTTACTTATTAGTTCAATAGTTTTCTTAATTTCAATTCTATTAATCTCTCCTTTTCTTTTCAGTATTTCTAATTTGATATTTACTTGGAGATTTTCAATTTGTTGTTTTTCGACTTTTTTCCACTGCATGCCCAATTCATTCATCTCCTCTTTCTCAATTTTATTCATGTAGGCATTCGAAGATATAAAACTTCCCCTAAGAAATGCTTTTGCAGTATCCCATAAGAGTTGGTAGGTTCTCTCATTATTGTCATTCTCTTGAATGAATGTGTAGATTATTTCTATGATTTGTTTTTTAATCCACTCCTTCTTTAGGATTAGATTATTTAGTTTACAATTAGTTTTTGGTCTACCTTTCCATGGCCTTTTATTATATATAATCTTTATTGCATTCTGATCTGAGAAGAATGCATTGACTGTCTCTGACTTTCTGCACTGGGTTGTGAAGTCTTATGCCCTAGTATGTGGTCAATTTTTGTATATGTGCTATGTTCCCCTGAGAAAAAGGTTTATTCCTTTCTATCCCCATTCAATTTTCTCTAGAGATCTATCATATATAATTTATTTGGAGTTTTATTCACCTCCTTAATTTCTTTCTTGTTTATTTTAAGGTTAGATTTATCAAGTTCAGAGAGGGGGAGGTTGAGGTCCCCCACTAGTACAAGTCTGCTGTCTATTTCTTCCTGGAACGCCCTTAACTTCTTCTCTAAGAATTTGGATACTATACCTCTTGGAGTACGCATGTTTAGTAATTGTATTGCTTCATTGTCTATGTTGCCTTTTAGTAGGATATAGTTTCATTCCTTATTTCTTTTGATTAGATCTATTTCTGCTTTTGCTTTGCCTGAGATTAGGATTGTTACCCCTGCTTTTCTTACATCAGCTGAAGTACAATATATTCTGCTTCAAGCTTTTACATTTACCCTCTGTGTATCCCTTGTTTCAAATATGTTTCTTGTAAACAATATATTGTTGGATTATGGCTTTTAATCCATTCTGCTATCCATCTCCACGTTATGGCAGAGTTCATCCCTATCACATTCACAGTTATGATTACTATCTGTGTCTTTTCTTCCATCCTCTTTCTCACCATATGTACTTTTATTTCTCCCTTCTCCCTTCTCCTCCACAATAAAGTTTTAGTTTCTGACCACCACCTTCTGCAGTCGTCCTTTCCTTCTTTCAACTGCCCTTATTTTACTCCCTTTTACCCTTACTACTTCTTCCCTCCTTTTTAGCTTCCCCTCCTCTTTTTTCCCCTTTCACCTCCTACTGCCTGTACAGCTAATTAGATTTATATACTTAAATCAGTTTGTTTTTCCTTCCTTGAACCAAATCAGTTGAGAGCACCTCTCAAACAATGATCATCCCTCTCCCATCTTTCCTCCTACTTTAATATAATTTTGTACTTGTTCTTGTGAGGTAATTTGTGAATTTCTGCTTCCTCATTTTCACATCTTCTATTATAATCCCTTTGTTTGTTTAAATCACATTTTTTATCATCACATCATTTATTTTATACCCACTCCCTCTATCTATGTATATCCCTTTTTATATTCCATAACAGATATACAATTCTCAACATTCACAAGTATCATCTTCCCTTATAGGGAGGTAAACAGCTTGTCCCAATTCAGGACCAAGTTTTTCTTTTCCCCTGTTTATCTTTTTATGCCTCTCTTGAGACCTGAGTTTGAAGATCAAATTTTCTATTGAGTTCTGGCCTTTTTAGCAAGAAGATCTGGAAATCCCTTATTTCACTGAATGTTCATTTCCTTGCCTGAAATGTTATGCTGAACTTTGCTGGGTAACTGATCCTTGGTCATAGTCACAGGTCCTTTGCCTTATAGTATATCATATTCCAGTTCCTTCAGTCCTTTAGTGTAAAAGCTGCAAGGTGCTGTGTGATCTTGACTGTAGCTCCTTGATATTTGAATGGTTTCTTTCTGGCTGCCTAATTTTCTTCTTAACTTGATAGTTCTCTAATTTGGCAACAATATTTCTTGGTGTTTTCAGTTTGGGACCCCTTTTGGGAGATGAATGGTGGATTCTATCTAAGGCTATTGTGCTCTCTGTATTTAGCACTTCTGGGCAGTGTTCCTTGATGTTTTCTTGGAAGATACTGTCCAAGTTCTTTTTCCATCATGGTTTTCTGCTAGGCCAATAATTCTTAAATTTTCCCACCTGGATCTGTTTTCCAAGTCAGTTGTTTTTCCAATTAGATTCTTTATATTTTCTTCTATCTTTTCATTCTTTAGATTTTGTTTGACTGATTCTTGATATCTCGTAGAGTTAATAGCTTCTACTTGCCCAATTTTAATTTTTATCAAATTGTTTTCTTCAGTTTACTTTTGCATCTCCCTTTCCATCTGTCCCATAGTACTCCTTTTAAGGAATTATTTTCTCCAATTAGTTTTGTACTTGCTTTTCCATTTGTTCAATTTTCCTTTTTAAAGAGATGCTGTCATCAGTGAATTCTTTCTTCATACTTTTAAAATCATTGGCCAATTTCTTCTTTTATTTCCTTCTTTAGCTTTTCCAAGAGTGCTCTTTGTGCATTCAAGTAGTTCATAGTCCCTTCTGAAGTTTCACATGGGAGTACAGTCTCAATACTGACTTCGTTGGTATTCCTGTTTTGGTCCTTGTCCCCTTAGAGAGATTCTATTCTATTCTTTTTCTTCCTGCTTTGCTCCTTACTTGTGATGATGGCACTTTTTGTACTGTGATCTCTGGTTGCTTCAGCCTGAATCCAAAGAACCTGGTCCTCAGCTTGTTGGGGTGAGAAAACAGAGACCAGGTGAATTTTTCTTTTTGTATTTCCCCGGATTAGCCCTGGAGCTAGCTTTCTAAGTGGGGAGGAGGGGTGGGCTGGTCGTGGTAGATCTCCTCAGGTGAGTTGAGCAACGGTAAGCTCCAAGGTTGGCAATGCTGGCTGCCCTATTATCTATCCCTTTCCCCTGAAGTACTGAGGGATTCCTAGGATCCTGATGTTGGTGGTTGTGAGTCTCCACTCTCCTGGAGCTCCAGATCTCCTCCTGGTTCTCTGAGGTGGGGCTGTCTGTGACAGTTCTTGTCCTCTATCACAGTAAGAGGAATATTCCTTAGTGCTTTTCCTAGCCTCACATGCTATGAGACTGTTTGCCCCTTCTGCTGATCTCATTGATCCAGAATTTTTCTGGGGAAATATTTTATGTTTCTTTCAAGTCACCAAGGGGAGGGAGAGAGAACATTTAGCAATCACTCCACCATTTTGGCTCCCAGAATTTCAATAAGTGACTTACAGACATTTAATCTGCAGGTTGATTGTCTCAGGGGCAGTTGCTACACATGCATGGGCCTCCTTCTGTGGCTCTCACTTGCTTGACTCCACTGGACTCCCACCCTAGACTGCTATTCTCTGTGCTGCTGCTGCCTCAGACCACCCCAGGGCTTTCTTGCTCGGCCCTGCTGCAGTGAAATCTCACTGTTCTGTGTGCTCCTCCACTCCCAAGGAACGCATCCTTCCCATTCACCTTCCAGTCTGTCCTGGTCTGTGAATCTGCCACAGTCTGTGTCCTATTGAATTCTTCCCCCTCCAAAATTTGGTTAGATTCTCTTTTGAGAGGTATCTGAAGGAGTTTGTCTAAGAGCTTAGGTGAGTAGTTGCTCTCACTCCACCATCTTGGCTCAGCCTTTGTTTTAGTTTTAGTTTTTTTTTTTTTTAATGGTTTTCTCTCCTTTCTTCTTCTTATTCTATTGTTATAGATAGTATTTCTAGATATATGGACAATAAAAAACAGAGATTTTTCTATTATCATTTGGGGATCTGGTTCTTATGGGTCTAAGCAGTTTCATTTTTTTGACTCCTTGAAATATGACATTCATGATACTTGTTTGTCATTGTTTTTAGGATCTGTAATGATTCTTATATGTTTTGAATATATTTTCAGGGAGTCTGATAATTCTTAAATTGTGTAGTGTTAAAATATAATTTGTTTTTCATAGTTGATTTATATTCTAATTTTCGAGCATATTTTTTTTGTTTTTTCTAATAGTTTTCATTTTTCGTTGAATCTTTATGTACTGGATGCTCCATTCTATTTTTCAGTCTTCTTTGTTATTAATTGATTTACTTTTAGTTTTCAACATTCAATTCCACAAAATTTTGAGATCCATATTCTTTTCCCATCTCTCCTTTTCCCCACTCCAAGATAACATGCATTCTTGCTATCCCTTCTCCCAATCTGCCCTCCTTTTTATCAACTCCACCCCACCCCACTGCCAGCTGCTCTTATCCCCTTCCCATCTATTTTCCTGTAGGGCAAAATATATTTCTATACCCCGTTGCCTGTATATCGTTTTATCCCAGTTTCATGTAAAAACAATTTTAACGTTCGTTTTTAAAAATTTAAATCCCACATTCTCTCTCTTCCTTCCTCCACACCTACCCTTATTGAATCAACAAGCAATTCAATATAAGTTATACATGTGTAGTCATGCAAAACATTTACATGTCAGGTTATGAACGACTGTATTTCCCTTCATCCTATCCCATCTCACATTTATTCTTTTTCTTTCCTTAGACCCTCTCCCTCATCAAAAGTGTTGGCTTCTGATTATCCTGTCCTTCCATTTGCCTTCCCTTCTGCCATGCCCCCTCTCTTGTCCCCTTCCTCCCAATTTCCTTTAGAGTAAGGTAGATTTTCATACCCAGTTGAGTGTGTCTATTATTCTCTCCTTAAGCCAAAACTGATGACAGTGAGGTTCACTCATTTCCTCTCACGTATTCCCTCTTCCCCTCCATTGTAAAAGCTTTTTTTGCCTCTTTTATGTGAGATAATTTACCCTATTTTGCTTCTCCCTTTCTACACACACACACATACACACACACACACACACACACACACACAAGACACACATTTTCTAGACCTTTTTGTTCCTCCAAATAAATTTTTGAAATTAGCTTGTTTAATAATCTCCAATATCACCTCAGCAGTTTGGTTAGTGCAGGTATAATTTTGTATATTTGCTAGTATTGGTATTTCTAATTACATTAATGTTGCCAAATATAAACGAAGAAAATGCTTTCAAATATTTGTTTTTCTTAACTTGTTTAAGGAGTGTTTTCTAATCTAGTTTATAAAAAGTATTGAACGTAGCTTGGTAGAGAGATTCTAGTATATTTTATGCAACTAATAGTTATTTGAATTAAATTTCTTTTTTTCTTTTGGATTTCATTATTGCTACGTAGAAATGCCAAAAAATATATTTTTTTAAATTTTCTGTTCTGCTATTTTATTGAAATTATGAAACGCATTTGTTTATTTCTTTGCTGATTCATTTGGGTTTTCTGAGTAGACTTTAAAATCTTCTGCCCATAAGGATATTTTATCTCCTTTTTGCTACAATGTATGTATTTAGTTTTTTAAATCATTTTATCATCAAGCTAAAATTGTAATTCGTATATTTTTTCCCTTTTACTTTGTAATACAGAGGTGAGTCATCCTTCTTTTAATACTGTAATCAAGATAAATTGCATTGCCTTCTTATTAAATCAGCTTTGAATCTCTGGTTTAATATTAAAGAGAATAATTATTTTCAAGATATTACTGTAGTCATTTTCCCAAGGCTTTAGTATTTTGCTTCAGTACTCATTAATGATATTGCTCTATAATCTGCTTTGCTTAATTCTTCCTCATTTAGATATTAAGACTGTATTGATCTCTTAAAAGAAGTTTCTAGAATGGTTTCTTGGTCAATTTGTGAAAAAAGTAACATAGTTGTTAACTTTCCTTTAGTGTTTCTTAGGTTAAATCTGTAAATCTTTTGACCCACTGCTTTTTTCGCATTCTGATACTTTTACTTGGCTTCTATGTCATTTTTTGAAATTGTGCTATTTTAGATCTCTATTTCATTCTAAGTTGATGTAGACAGTCTATTTTTTCTCAGTTTAATACTTTGCACATAAAACATATAAATTCATATAATAAAATTCAGAGGGATAAAAAGGAAACCAATTATATTTTAAAAGGTTATCAAGGTATTTAATGTTCATTTTCCCCAGGTTAACATCCTCTGTAAAAACGAATTTTACTTGTAAAGATTTTTAGCAGTTTTTCACAAAGAAATCAGTACCCTTAGTGTCAAAATAAAATATATTGATTCAAGGAAATATCTACAATAAATATACTTCGTAAAAATCTTTCATCTAAAAGCTATATGCATTAACACAAATCTATAAGAGCAGATGATTACCTCAATGTTTTTCTTTTCTTTTCTTTTCTTTTCATTGCTGCTCCAACAGTTAAGGTCCTCTTCACTCATTTCTTGGACATTACCATATCCTTCCAATTTTTCTCCTTTTCTAGAGTCTGTCTCCATTTTATTTCATCATATATTTAGCTGCTGAAGTATTTTCTCATCATCTTTCTTGGATTTAGTTTCTATCTCTGTGTTGATGATTCTCGTGTCTGCCTATCCTGTCCCACTTCTCTGCTAATCTCAAATTTTACATCTTTAATTATCTTTCAGACATCTCAAACTGGAAGCATTTTAGTTATCATAGGTGAAATGTGCAAAATCATCATTATTTTGCCCCTAAACTCAACCCTCCCTTCCATCTTTGCTATTCCCTGTAGAAGGCAACACCATCTTCCTGGACACACAGGTTTACAACTTGGAAATTATCCTCAGTTCCTTACCATCTATCATCCTCTATGTCCAAGTCCTTTAAAAGACCTATCAAATTTGTCTTTGCCACTCATCTCACACGTGAGCTCTTCTCTCTTCTGAGACTACCACCACTCTGCATAACAGTCCTCATAACAGCCCACCTGGACTATTGTGACACCCTGCTAGTGTGTTTGCCTGTTTGAAGACCCTCCCCTACTCCAATCTAGCCTCCATTTCAACCATGTCTCTCCTCTACTCAGTATAAACTCCAGTGGCTTTCTATCACTTCCAGGATCAAAATTCTTCCAGGAACTTCAAAATGCTGTTTGGCATTGAAAGTCCTTCATAATGTACCTTCATTTTCAGTATTCATATACCTTACTCTCCACCATATACTCTTCAGTACAGTGACACTGGCCTCCTGGTTTTCCGTGCACAAGAAACTCCATCTCTTTACTTGTGGCATTTTCTCCAGTTATCCTCTATGCTTAGAATGCTTTTCCCGTCAAATTTGTCTACATATTCTCCTAACTTCCTTTAAGCCCTTACTAAAATTCCACATTTTAAAGGAAGCCTCTCCTAATGCCCTTCTAATTCTGTTGTCTTCCTTCTGTGAGGGAATATATGTGTGTATGTGTATACACCGTGTATGTGTATACACCCATATGTATGTATGTGTGTATGTATATATGTATGTACGTACATATATGTGTATATATGTGTACATATATATGGTATATATGTGTACATATATATGGTATATATGTGTATGTGTATATATATGTGTCCTGTGTAAATATCTGTACAACCTGTGTATATATGTGTATGCATGTGTGTATGTGTAGCCATCTATATCAATATCTATATTTGTATGTATATACACATGTGCCTGCATTTGTATGTGTGTGTGTTTGTATTTAATTGCATATTGCTGCCCCCATTAGATTACAAACTCCTTGAGAGCAGGAACTTTCTTTTCTCTTCCCCAGTGCTTAGCACAGTCTCTGGCACATAGACGTGTTTAATAGTGTTTATTAAATCATTCATTGACTGAGCTACCCATTTTAAGATCCAGGTAAACTCTTTTACTTTCTACTTCTCACAAAATACATTTCATAATCCTTTCTCCATGCCCTTGAATTATCTGTTGTCCACATCTAGACTACTCTCCTTCTTCATCTCTGCCTTTTAGCTTCTCAGGCTTCCACCAAGAAAAAGCTTGAATGATATCTTGTACAAGAGGTGTTCCCTTGTAAGATTTTCTCCCACATATTTTGTAAATATCTTGCTTCTGCCTATTTATATCATTATTCCTCACTGAGAATATCAATTCCTTGAAAGTAGGGAATGCCTTGTTTTGGTTTTATTGCCAAGATTTAATATAGTACTTGGTGTATAGTAAGCCCTTAACAAATACTTCCTGAATGATTGATTCTTACATCTCTCCTAACTAGAAAGAAAATAATGAGAATATTAAAAATATGGAAACAAGACTTTCACTCTCTTGTCTGTTTGGCAGAGATGTGAGTCTGTCATATAACTTATTTGGGTCAAGTAGTAAGCATTATGTTAGGGTGGAAATGCACTAGACTTGTTCAAAAACTTGGAGTGAAATTTCAGTTCTGTCGCTTATGGACTTGACCAAGTCATTTGTTCTACTTAGTCCTTAATTTCTTCTGCTGTATGATGAAATGATTTATGGATGTTATAATCCTCAAGTATCAACATTCACACTTTCTGCTTCGTTTAGTAATGAAATATAGGAATAAAGGTCGGATCTGTGACTTGTGATTTCATTAATATAGGGAACTCCTGAATAAGAAATATTTTACCATTTCAGCTTAGCATGTTTTCAGCAAATTTGGGTCTTAAAAATTGTTAAATAAGTGCTATAAAACACAAATACAAACAGATTACACCTGGCTGAGTATCAAACCACAAATTAGTAGTATCCACATGGTACTGTATTTTTATCTGCTTCATTAAACATCTCCCAATTACATTTCAATCTGTTTCTGGCTGCTCTGGGCGGGAGAATTTTACAGGCTACTTGTACCTTGACCCTCAAGTTTGACACCTCTGGTCTAAAGCTCTAAAAAATTAAATAACTTTTCCTATGTCACATTATCAGTATGTGACAGTGACATAAGTTAAAAACCCATGTTTTCCTGAAGATCAACCCTTTTATCCACTTAGTCATGATGTCTCTCAAATTAATAATACATCAGGTTCTTTTTAAGGGAGTGTTTGTAATATGAAACTAAGCTAATCTTTCTATCCGAATCTGTTTATTCAGGGAAGAAAAAGATTGTGCATATATCTTCCTACGCTACATTTTAGTTGCTTTAGATTAAATATATTGAAAGAAGATATCATTGTAATTTATTTCGTAGGGATAAAATTACATAATTAGTGCTAGAATTCAAAGTACATCAGGAACATTGTTTTTAAGTTCTGTGGCTACAGAATTTCTATGACACAGAATGATTCAAAATGAGTAGCCAAAAAAAGAGACAGGGGGAAACAAAATTATATTAGTTTTGTATGTATACATATGTATATGCATATATATGTGTGTGTATATACACATACATATATATGTATGTGCGTGTGTGTGTGTATGCATTGTGGCATGTGTTTTGATTAGTGGTATAATTGTAGTTTTCCCATTATTCATGAAATTTGGTCATAAGGAACAGCATCTGTCTATTTCCTGAGACATTCTGCAGTATTTGTATTCAAATGGATTCATGGCCTAAATAAATTTCACTGCTGCCAGTAATTGTTGACTTTATATCAAAGGCACAGAGAACATCTGCAGGATCTTGGATTCTACAGCCAATTTTGACATCTGGGAAAGGAAAGGAATTGGAGAGACAATTATGTTTTTTCACTGCCACAGATATTTTTCTAAGGTTACTAGTGAAGCTAATCCAGTTTTAATCAATGTAAGTCAAATGGTAGTTTCATTGCAATCTAGGAAAATGACTGTAAATAAATACTTGTGCTCCAATTCACTGATAGCATTCATCTCATGAAAGGATTATTGTCCTTGTGGAAAGGTATTTAAATAAGAAACTTTCCCCCTCCAAACTTGAAGGTCCTACAAAGTGGCAAAGATATCATATGACTTGTTTTCAAATGATCCTGGATCATTTCAGAGTCTTGCCATTTTCCCCCTCTCACTTGGGATGAGATGGAAAGAGAGAGGAAGAAATGATTTACATTATTGGGTAATGAAAGGCCAAATTACTTTTTCACCACAAGATCCATTATGGACCATAAATACAAAAAAGCAAAGTCACACAGCTATTGCACTACTAGCATCTAACTCATTATTTGGTAGGTTGCTTTGAGATTAGGGAGAGGTGAGCCAGTTTGTGTAAGACACTGGTCTGTGGTCCCTCCCCTCAAAACGATCAGATCACATCTGTATTCCATAAAAATGGGGCTCTTATGGATATTTTATACACAGAGTTGCAGGTATAATCAATGCAGCGTTACTGTGTACATTTTTTAGACACTAGCAAAAGATGGATACAAAGGAGCGGAGTTTGAGTTAGTTTAATCATTGAATAACAGAGGACTAGTGCTATAATTGACTTAAAAAATGAGGCCCACATATACACAAGTGGAGAGTTTTTCCTTTTATCTGCCTACCAGCATTATGATAAATGTTTACTGAACTGATCTGAATTGAATTAAAGCAAAGGGATAAGCAAAGTATAGAGAGAACTTTTGGGAGAAGGAAGTCACTTTCACCTGTGGGAATTCAAGTAGGTGGGTTATAAGGATGTGAAGTTGGAGTTTGACCTTGAAGGACTAGAAAGCACAAAAGACCTAGGTAGAGGAAGGGACTATCTATTCCAGGTTTGTGGATTATGGGAATAAAAGCAAAAAAATGAGAGAGTGTAGAAGGAAAATGAGGAATGAGAAGAGAGTAAAAAATCCAATTTGTCACCAGGGCAAATAGTGGTAGATGAAACTGGCTTCAGTGACTGAAGTTATGCTTCTCAATAGGGGATCTTGAGTACTGATCCATCTAATGATTTTTTGAATTTCACAATTACCAAGAAAGACTATTTTCAAATAGAATACAGTTTCCTTCCCCAAGCTAGAAGTCTGTCTCCTAGTCATTAAATGATGAATTTTCACAACTACTTTTATAGGTGAAGAAACAAAACCAGTCAATAGAAGTGTTTTTTTTTTTTCAGAAACACTTAGACTAGTCAGCTAAGGGGCTAATATGTTACACACTACTATGGTTTTGTAATTTGCTGTCTCCTGCATTCTAAGAATGGAATTCTAAGACAGAAATTGTCTGTTGCCCAGCATTGAATTTGATATATAAGGTGAGGAAAAGAGTAAGTAAAGGCAGAAAACCACACAGGAAAGTTAATTTAGAATACCTTATTTTGGTAGATACAATTTGTATCCTTGGTTCTACTATATTTACAATCAACCAACCAATCAAACAGTCAGAATACATTTGTTTTTTATTTATTTTTAAATATTTTATGTCCTTTCTCACCTTTTCCCCAGACTATAAAAACAGATATCTAAATGAATTCCCTACTTGAAGTCTTTCTTCAGTTTGATCCATCATCTACTCAACTGCTAAAGTGATAGTTTTTTTTAAAATAAATTTATTTATTTTCATTTTTCAACATTCACTTCCACAAAATTTTGAATTTCAGATTTTCTCCCCACCTGTTCCCTCCCCTTACCCCAGGATAGCATGTATTCTGATTGTTCCTTCATTCAATATTCCCTCCCTTAAATGATCCCTGCCTCCTTATCCCCTTCCCTTCTATTTTCCTGTAGGAAAACATAGATTTCTATACCCCATTGACTATATATCTTATTTCCTAGTTGCATGTAGAAATAATTTTTAACATTCAATTTTTAAAGGTTTGAATGCCACATTCTCTCTCCTCCCCCCACCCCAACCACACTCATTGAGAAGGCAAGCAATTAGATATAGGTTATACATATGCAGTCATGCAAAACACTTCCATAACAGTCATGTTGTGAAAAACTAACTATATTTCCCTCTATCCTGTCCCTCCCTCCATTTATTCTATTCTCAAAAGTGTTTTGCTTCTGATTACCCTTTCCCCCAATCTGCCACTGCTTCTATTATCTCCCCTCTCTTATCCCCTTGCTCCCTGCTTTTCATCCATAGGCCAAATCTGACTAGAATAAGGCTCACTTTTTCCCTCTCACCTTCTCCCTCTTGCTCTCCATTCTAAGAACTCTTTCTTGCCTATTTTATGTGAGATGATTTACTCCATTCCACCTCTCCCTTTCTCTTTCTTCCAGTGCATTCCTCTCAACATTTAATTTTATTTTTTAGATATCATCCCTTCATATTCAGCTGACTATCTATATCTATATTTATCTATCTATCTATCTATCTATCTATCTATCTATCTATCTATCTATCTATCTATCTATCTATTTATCTATACACGTATGTATATATGTATTCCCTCCAACTACCCTAATACCAAGAAATGTCTCAAGAGTTATAAATGTCATCTTTCTGTAGGAATGCAAACAATGCAACTTTATGAAGTCTCTTATGGTTTCTCTTTCCTCTTTACCTTTTCATACTTCTCTTGATGCTTGGATCTGAAAGTCAAATTTTCTATTCAGCTCTGGTCTTTTCAACAAGAACACTTGAATGTCCTCTATTTCATTGAATGACCAATTTTCCTCTGAAGAATTTTACTCAGTTTTGCTGGATAAGTAATTCTTTGTTTTAATTTTACGTCCTTTGACTTCCAGAATATTATATTCCAAGTCCTTCAGAAATCTCTTGGTGTAGAAGCTGCTAAATATTGTGTTTCCCTGATTTTCTTTCCACAAAACTTAAATTGTTTCTTTCTGGTTATTTGTAATAGTTTTTCCTTGACTTGGGAACTCTGGAATTTGACTACAATTTTCCTTGGAGTTTTCCTTTTGAGATTTCTTTCAGAAGGTGATTGGTGGATTGTTTCCATTTGTATTTTTCCTTCTGGTTCTAGAATATCAGGACAATTTTCCTTCATAATTTCTTGAAAGTTGATGTCTAGGTTCTTGCCTTGATCATGACTTTCAGGTAGGTCAATAGTTTTAAAATTATCTCTTCTGAATCTATTTTGCAGGACAGTGTATTTTTCCAGTTAAATCTTTCCCGTGGTCTTCTATTTTTTCATTCTTTCCATTTTCTTTTATTATTTCTTTATTTCTCATGAAGTCATTAGTTTGCATTTGCTCCATTCTAACTATTAAGTAATTTTTTTTTTTCTTCAGTGACCTTTTGGGTTTTCTTTTCCATTTGGCCCATTCTGCCATTTAAGGCATTCTTCTCACCATTGGATTCTTGGACCTGTTTTGTCATTTGGGTTAGTCTAACTTTAAAGGTGTTATTTTCTTCAGTATTTTTGGGGTCTCCTTTAGCAAGCTATTGGCTCATTGTTCATTATCTTTTTGCATCACTCTCATTTATCTTCCCAATTTTTCCTCTGCTTCTCTTACTTGAATTTTAAAATCCTTGTTGAGCTCTTCCATGGCCTAAGACCAATTCAAATTTTTCTTGAAGTCTTTGGATGCAAAAGGTTTGACACTGTTGTCATCTTGTGGTGGTATGCTTTGATCTTCCTTGTCATCAAGAACACAAGGAAATATTTGTTCACCGAGAAACTAAGATTCTATAGTCTGATTTCTCCTCCTCCCCCATTTACTCATTTTCCTAGTCAGTTGCTTCACTTTTGAGGTCTTTGTTAAGTGGAGGTCTCTAGAAGCAGCCACCACTGCAGCAGAGGCCAGACTGCATCCCTCTCTCACCCAAGTGAGAGACCTTTCCCACTGACCTTCAAAGCTGTCTTTGCATTTGGTAGATTGAGAAGTCTGAAATCACCATGGCTGCCACTGATCTAGTCCCTTAAGGCCTGCTCCAGCCCTGAATGTGCAGGTGTGGCCCATGCTGAACTGTGCTCCACTCCCAGCACAGTGTGATAGACTCTTCTTGTCTACCTTCCAGATTGACTTGGGCTGGAAGTTTACTTCAGTCTGTTGTTTTGTGCCTTCTTCTGTTCTAAAATTTGTTTAGAATAATTTTACATATTTTTGTGGGGGGGGGGGGGAGCTCAAGCAAGTCCCTGCTTCTACTCCACCATCTTGGCTCCACCCCCAGTAAGCATTTGTTACTTGACAGGAACTATGCTTGATGCTTGGAATGCAAAGATTAAAATAAAAATGAAGCAATCTTGGCTTGATAAAAAAGGAATATTGTTCACTTCAATTTGGGTAGACAAGCATATACAAAATACATACAAGTACATAAACACATGCAGAAGAAATACAAAATGAATATAATTAAGTTAAAGTGGGCACTGTAGGAAGGCATGAGCAATACATGATCAGCAAAATCACTGTTGAAAATGTGGTATTTGAAATATGTCACAAAGAGGGACAGAGATTCTAGGAGAAAGAAGTGAAGTATTCTAAGTACATTGGGATAGCTACTGAAAAGGAATGAGGAATGGAGTTGGAATGCTGTTTCTGAAGAACAGAGAGAACAGCTTGGCTGAAGCACATTCAGAGGGGATAGTAAAAGAGTTTAGAATATGGGTTGGAACCAAGTTGTGAAAAGCCCTAAAAGCCAGACAAAATCAATTATTTTTTAATCTAGAGTCTATAGGCATTCATTGGAGTTTGTGAGTAGTAAGTGAAGAGATATGGTCAAATCAGTGCTTGAGGAAAATCACATTGGCAGTGCGTGGAGGATGAAATGGATGTCACAGTGACTTGATGCAGGGAGACTGATGAGGAACTCATTTCAACAAAGCAGACAAGAGATGATGAGGGAGTGACCTAAGCTAGTAGCTGTATGAATAATGTAAGGGTCATATCTGAGAGTTGGTAAGTCCATCAATCCTGTTTTTAAAGCAATTTTAATTTCACATTTGTGTTATCAACAGGTGCACTATTACATTTGAGGGCATGATTTATTTATTTTGGATATGTTCCTAAGTTAATTCTTTATTTATGTACAAAATAAAGTTATCAATTGAGAAATTTCATAGTATTACTGAGCTGCAGTAATTTTAAAAACACAGGGAAGAAAAGGAAAAGATCCTTGGTTCCAGCCTGTCTTTTGATTCTGATTACACATGCATCCCTCTCAAGCACTGGCTACTTGTTCTTCCCTATATATGACATTATGTCTTTCATTTCCATGGTTTTGGACAGGATATCCAACTTGCACAAGAGTGATTTGTCATTTGCTTCTCCAGCTTATTTTATAGATGAGGAAAACAAATCAAACAGGGTTAAGTTAATTGCCCAGCTAATAAGTGTCTGAGGCTAAATTTAAACTCAGGTCTTCCTGACTCAAGGCCTGGCCCTCTATTGACTGTGCCAACTAGAAAGAGATGATTAATAAATGCTTGTTGAATATTGAATGAATGAATTGGTCACATGTTCATTCAGAGACCCATGTAACAGTGTCCTGGCCAATGGAATCGCCATCTTTGTGAAAATGTTTAATGGTCTGTCCTTGATGTAATGTCCTCATCAACTTTAAAGTATTCACAATTATTACTTCTAGCTTGCTTATCCCATGGCTGAAACAATTGTTATAATTATCCAAATTCATTTCTAACCTCTATTTATCCTTGCTAAAGTAATGCTATCTTCTTTCCTTCATGTTTCTTCCTTTGTTCCTTCCTTTATTCCTTTCTTCTTCTCTTCCTTCATTATTTTCCATTCCTTCTCTCATTTCTTCCTTCCCTCTTCCCTTCCTTCCTTTATTTTCTTCTCCCTTTCATGGTCCAACTTTTCTTCCCTTCTCCTCACTCTCATCCTCCCTCTTTTTTTCTTTCTCCTTCCTTCCTTTTCTTCCATCCCTTTCCTCCCTCCTTCATTTCCTTCCTTCCTTCCTTTCTTATTTCCTTGCTTCCTTCCCTTTCCCTTTCTCTCACAATTTTCTAACTTTTATTTGAACTATAGTTATAGTGATCTTGCATATGCTGATTGCATCTATTCTAAAATGAGCCCTTTTTATTAACCAAAAGACAGATGCATTTGTAATGGAAAGGAGGCAGATAGGCTGTTATAAGCATTTTTTATACTCTTCAAAGAAAGTCAATTACATATGAAACAAACTGACACTACAGAAACTTATGTTCAATGAAGAAGAAGAGGGGGAGTGAGATGGAGGAGGAGTGAAGGTGAAAGAGAATGGAGAAAGAGACAGCCTCATATGTTTTATGGTGAATGCATTTCACATTATTGTCAAACCTACTTCACAGCAGTGTTGGATCCACCATACCAACTTACAATATTTCTTAGTAACTTTGCTGCAGACTACCTTTTCCATCATAAATTACATGAACAATACGTTGGTGAATTTTCCAGAGGGATGTCACTGAGGTCTCATAGCAATGGCCAAAGGGTCATAAGTGGGGGAAGCAGAAGGCATGGTCTACTTGGCAAGTATTTAAGTAGAACATAGAAAACTGCAGAGAAAAAATGTATTTCTTCAGGCTGTGAAGTTACTGAATATTTCATGTCATGCAATAGATAATATAGGAAGATATATTTTCTTCCTAGTTTCTTGAGAGTCCCTTGAAGAGAAATCAGTGAACTCCACTCCTGTGGGAAAGAAAAACACATTTCCTATATGCTTTTACAAGAAAAACTTAGCCTCTTAAAAGGAAAATAAAAATCTATCACCTGGAAATATACACATTTCTCCTACCAAGGGACCACATTAAATGCTAAGCAGCAGGGAGATTAGAAAAGACCAATGAGAAAGCCTTTCTTTACATCTGCTTCATACGCATTAGTTCTTTTGTGCATGGAAGCAAGTTCTAAAAGAGGAAAGCAAGTGGGGGGTGGGAATAGTATTAAAAAATGACTTCATGTTGCTGGCATCTTTTAAGATTTATGAACTGCTAAATTTAGAAATGTCATTTTGTTATTGCCAGTGTACTGTTAGCCTCTTTGTATGAGTCACTAAGAAAAAATAGCAGTCACCTCTTTTGCAAGAATGAGTATGAGTAACATAAAATGGGTTCAATTAATCATTTTAACCACTGAATTCACTCTGGATAAACAGAGTATGTATCAGATGATATGCCCTAGAAAAGTAGCCATCCTTACAAAATGCTACTCTTTGCAGCTCTGCTCCTCTCATTACTGTATTGCAAATAGTTCTCTGAAAGGAAAAATTGCTCAAGCAAAATATTAAACAGCATTCATTTGTCATTTTCCTTCAGGAACCAGGAAGAAGCCTGCTGTGCCTGAAAATAGGTGGTCATTATGAAGCTAGTATTGAATTGTTTGTTTATCTTTAAAGGTGGAGAGAGGCCTTGATGATGTCACTTTATGTTTAGTAATTCCTGACCACTTTGTCTACTGGGAGCATCATCCTTAATACAGAATGGAAACTAAGAGATGGATGTTAATGTTCAGTTTCATTTCTTTCTTTTTTAATATTCATATTATTTTCCATTTACAACTCATGCTTCTTTTGATTTAAGCTATTTAAGGTCAGAAAGATACAGGAAAATTTGCAACAGCAGATAATCTGAGAAGGAGCTGCTAAGGTAACCTCACAGCATAGCTTTCTATCTTTCCAGTGTGTATTTATAGCTGATAGATACCTGCCAAATACCTCTCTCTCTCTCTCTCTCTTTCTCTCTCTCTCTCTCTCTCTCTCTCTCTCTCTCTCTCTCTCTCTCTCTCTCTCTCTCTCTCTCTTTCTCTCCTTCCCTCCCTTAAGATGCAAAAGTAGCAGCAGTGTCCTTGTGAAACACAAGAAAATGTGTATGTCATCTCTAGTGCTTTCATTTCTGTTGACATGTTTTTTCCCAGGATCTCAGGACTGGGAGATGGACTTGGACAACTCATATGCTCCATCCTTCCAAATAAACATCCCCAGAAAAATGAAAATCTAACACACTTTTAAAGAATTTTGGACAACCCCTTTATGGTGTACATTTTACTTTTTTGGCAACTTTTACTGTCTCTTGTGCTATAATTTTATTTCATTTCTTTTTGTTCTGTCTGCAGTGGAGATAAAGAACTAGCCACCATGCTCTGAATAATGACCATTCACTCACTCAAAGCCTATTAAATTACTTTTTAGTTTCTTTCTCCAAGCTACATAATTGTTATTGTTTTTATTCTTTCCTCATATATTCTATTTTCTATATATTTAATATCTTCCTTAATTTACCTCTGAGTATTCTATGGAGTTCTCCATATCCCCTTTCAGTAGGTATTACAGGATAGTACCACTCATACATTTTTGTATATTGAAGGTAAGATATAAAGTGCAAAATTAAAAGAATTAATTAAAAATTAAAAAATTAAAGGAAGCCTTAGTAAACCTAAGAAGATAACAATTTTTGCAGAAATGTATGCTCACATATGTTAAGCAGAATGTGTATAGTATATCTAATTCAAGGGTTTATCAAAAGAAGAAAACTGACTGCCAAGAAAGAATACCATGTTTGCAATGGATCCCCCTACATCACCCTCCCCTATTTGTGACAACAAAGATTAAAATGATTTATTCTTTGGAATAGACTTTTTTATTTGATTTTTGCTTTAGTCTTGGGAAATAAAACCTCTGAGAGAAGCTAAAAGTTTTTACTAAAACAATGATGTCTATGTCCTGTTAGCTGCTGTAGTTGTTCAGTAGTTTTACAGTCATATCTGTATCTTTGTCACTCTATTTTAGGTTTACTTGGAAAAATACTGGAGTATTTTACAATTTCCTTCTCCAATTCACTTTGCAGATGATTGGGGGTTAAGTGACTTAGCCAGGGTCTCACAGTTAGTAAGTGGCTGAGATTGGATTTGAAAATGAGTCTTTCTGACTCCAGGACCAGTGCTCTAATCCTCTGTGCCACCTAGTTGCCCTCCATGTCCTGAAATTATTTGAAATATCCCCTCCCACTGAATCTGTTTCCTCATCTGTAAAATTAAAATGATATTACCTATAGTACAGTTCTTAAAGATGTTGTAAACTTCAAATGGCAACACATATGAAATGTTCTACACACTTGAAAGCTAATGTTGTTGACTACTGAAATTAGCATCAGCTTTTATTATCATCATTATTATATTTTCTTATCATTTTCATGGATTTCTGGTAGAAACTCTTCAAGGACAATTCTCTATCTTACTATTATTCTTTCATATTTAAAATTCTGTAGATGATTTCTCAGCTGGATAAAATAACTAGTTTTTTTAATCTTGAACTAGTATATACTAGCTGATAGTGTCCCTGATATAGGTCCTCTTGCAGACAGAATGACAGAAATGCCTTTTACCTTATGTTAGTCCCACATAGTTTTAATCTCTTCTGCTAAATCTCTCTGCCTTGAATGCTTTTCTTTCCAGGCACTTAGGAGATTTTATGTATTAGGTATAAAATCTTTTGAAAACATTTTTTTTAAAATAAATCAATGTTTCATCAGGCATCAGTTCATGTGCTGAATTCTTAAGAACATATAAGACTTGTATTTGTAACATGTGGATTTATGTTAGTTTGTAAAAAAAAGTGATCTTTGATGAATAATTCTAGGTACCTGTTCACATTTTTCTTGGTATCCAGGGGAAGCTAAATTATTACAAAACTTTTACCACTTGACTTACAAAATCCAATCCAATCAATTCCTGGAGTCTTAGGGGATAATCATTGTATAATCTTTGGCAGGAATGACTTGATCACAAATTACTATCATAAATACCTCTATATATTTGTATGCATGTACGTGTACACATATACATTGAAATCATGAAAACCATATGATTCTTCTTTGCCAATATATTCCTGATTTAGTTCTTTTATATGATCATAAACCTTGTGATATATTTTGTTTCCATTCTTGTATCTAAGCAATTTTTGGATTCACCATCCAGAAATACACCACTTTCAGTTTGCATTCAACAAATATAGTGATGTATACGCACTGCTAACCTTTGGTATTGGTTTGTGAATTGAGGTCTGTTAGTTCCAAAAATCATTCTTTTTAAATCTGTTTGCCCTACACTCTGCAAATATCCACCAATCCTTTTTCTATTTGAGGAGAAAATGTTAATATTTCTGTAACTGCCTAGGAGTGATGAATTCTCTGTTTTGTTAGTATGGTATGAGTTTTTTCTTTGGACAACTTTTAATTCCATTGTTAATTTTACTATGCTTTATGTGACCTACAAAATCGTACTCATAGCCTTTTTCTCTAAGTTTCCTGAGAATACATTAACAAGTTCACACTTACTGAGCCCATATTTCATTTTACATTATGGGAGAAAGATTCCATCTGATGAAAGAGTTATCTAACATGTTTTCCAATGATGATATATAGTTCAATGTTATCTGTGTACATGGAACATTCCCTTGAATCTGAATTTAGAAGTCATATTTAATTTTATTTAGGGATTATGAATTTAAGCATAGACAGAAGAATTGGGACCTTTTCTTTTTTACTAGAAATTGCATTTTTATATAACTTGTTATTGGCAGTATTGTGTTGGTGACATGTTTTACATATCAAATACTTCAGAAACATATATCAAGTGCTTACTATTTGCCAGGAACTATGCTAAGCTGGGGATAAAAAAGAAAATTTAAAACATAGAATAGTTTTCATATGAACATCAAGTACTTGTGTTCTTTTTACGCTTGAATCAGTTTTAAAGATCTGAAGTTCATAAACAAGCTGTGAGTACAGAACTGAGTGCAATGCTTTGCAATAATCAGCACAAGCAATATAAATGTCACAGAATTTTCAGGCAGCTTGATTAACAATTAGCACAATAACAATAAGTCGCTTCATATCCCTGGAAAATTGTGGTAACTTTTTATGTTTCTCAGCCATTGTAAAGTTTGCTTGTAATTGTTTATAGAGTCTGTGCATGTGTGTGAGTATGCATGCACACATGTGCATGAGTGTACGTTTGAAACATTTTAGGAACGTTTTGCCAAAAGTACATAATCAGATAATTCATTTGTTCATGGCAGAATCATTGATATTCTTATCTTTGATAATAAATATGTGAAGCCTTCTGTTAAGAAAGGTGAGATCTGGGGGCGGAGGCAAGATGGCAGAGTAGAAAGACACACATACACTAGCTCCGAATCCACAGCCCATAAAATATCTATAAAAAAGAACTGGCAACAAATTCTGGAGAAGCAGAAGCCACAGAACAACGGAGCTGAGGTGACTTCTGTACCAGAAAGGCTGAAAACCTCTCACAAAAGGTCCTTTGCACTGTGGACCCAGGGCCCAGCCCAAGCCCTGCGTTGGTCGCACGGTGCTTAGAGGAGCAGATACAAGTAGGCTTGGGGACAGAATCTCCAGCGGCTGTGCGGGTTCCTCCACCCACAGGTGACAAGGGTTGGTGAGAGAGTCTCTTTAGCGGGTTGAGAGGGGAGTGGGGTGTCCCAATAACTCAGGCCCCCTCAGGAGGCAGCAGCAGAGGCAGGAGCAGACTGGGGCTCCCCAAGCAGGCAGGAGCCTGGATCCATTGTTGAAGGTCTCTGCATAAACCCCCTGAGGGAACTGGGCCTGTGAGGCGGCCCTGCCCCCACCTGAGCATCTGAACTTAATCTCACACTGACTAGCAGCACTGCCCCCACCAAAGCCCTGAGGCTGGGAAGCAGCATTTGAATCTCAGACCCCAAGTGCTGGCTGGGCGGATTTGGAGGCAAACTGGGTGTGAAGTGAATATTCAGAAGTCAAGTCACTGGCTGGGAAAATGCCCAGAAAAGGGGAAAAAAATAAGAGTATAGAAGGTTACTTTCTTGGTGAACAGGTATCTCCTCCCTTCCTTTCTGATGAGGAAGAACAATGCTTACCATCAGGGAAAGACACAGAAGTCAAGGCTTCTATATCCCAGCCCACTCAATGGGCTCAGGCCATGGAAGAGTTCAAAAAAGATTTTGAAAATCAAGTTAGAGAGGTGGAGGGAAAACTGGGAAGAGCAATGAGAGACATGCAAGCAAAGCATGAAAAACAAGTAAACACCCTGCTAAAGCAGACCCAAAAAAATGATGAAGAAAATAACACCTTGAAAAATAGGCTAACTCAACTGGCAAAAGAGGTTCAAAAAGCCAATGAGGAGAAGAATGCTTTCAAAAGCAGAATTAGCCAAATGGAAAAGGAGATTCAAAAGCTCACTGAAGAAAATAGTTCTTTAAAAATTAGAATGGAACAGATGGAGGCTAATGACTTTATGAGAAACCAAGAAATCACAAAACAAAACCAAAAGAATGAAAAAATGGAATAGAATGTGAAATATCTCATTGGAAAAACAACTGACCTGGACAATAGATCCACGACAGACAATTTAAAAATTATGGGACTACCTGAAAGCCATGATTAAAAAAAGAGTCTAGACACCATCTTTCATGAAATTATCAAGGAAAACTGCCCTGAGATTCTAGAACCAGAGGGTAAAATAAATATTCAAGGAATCCACAGAACACTGCCTGGAAGAGATCCAAAAGGAGAAACTCCTAGGAACATTGTGGCCAAATTCCAGAGTTCCCAGGTCAAGGAGAAAATATTGCAAGCAGCTAGAAAGAAACAATTCAAGTATTGTGGAAATACAATCAGGATAACACAAGATCTAGCAGCTTCTACAGTAAGGGATCAAGGGGCATGGAATAGGATATTCCAGAAGTCAAAGGAATTAGGACTAAAACCAAGAATCACCTACCCAGCAAAAGTGAGTATAATACTTCAGGGTAAAATTGGTCTTTCAATGAAATAGAGGACTTTCAAGCATTCTTGATGAAAAGACCAGAGCTGAAAAGAAAATTTGACTTTCAAGCACAAGAATGAAGAGAAGCATGAAAAGATAAACAGCAAAGAGAAGTCATAAGGGACTTACTAAAGTTGAACTGCTTACATTCCTACATGGAAAGATAATATTTGTAACTCTTGAAACTATTCAGTATCTGGGTACTGGGTGGGACTACACACACACACATGCACACAGGCGCACACACATAGAGACAGAGTGCACAGAGTGAATTGAAGAGGATGGGATCATATCTTTAAAAAATGAAATCAAGCAGTGAGAGAGAAATATATTGGGAGGAGAAAGGGAGAAATGGAATGGGGCAAATTATCTCTCATAGAAGAGGCAAGAAAAAGACTTATTAGTGGAGGGATAAAGAGGGGAGGGGAGAGAAAAACATGAAGTTTTACTCTCATCACATTGCACTAAAGGAAGGAATAAAATGCACACTCATTTTGGTATGAAAACCCATCTCACAATACAGGAAAGTGGGGGATAAGGGGATAAGCAGGGTGAGGGGGATGATGGAAGGGAGGGTATGGGGAAGAGGGAGCAATTTGAGGTCAACAGTCATGGGGAGGGACAGGATCAAAAGAGAGAATAGAAATAATGGGGGGCAGGGTAGGATGGAGGGAAATATAGTTAGTCTTATACAACACGACCATTATGGAAGTCATTTGCAAAACTACACAGATTTGGCCTATATTGAATTGCTTACCTTCCAAAGGGAAGGGGTGGGGAGGGAGGGAGGAAAAGAAGTTGGAACTCAAAGTTTTAGGAACAACTGTCGAGTATTGTTCTTGCCACTAGGAAATAAGAAATACAGGTAAAGGGGTATAGAAAGTTATTTGGCCCTACAAGACAAAAGAGAAGATGGAGACAAGGGCAGAGAGGGATAATAGAAGAGAGAGCAGATTGGTGATAGGGCCAATTAGAATTCTTGGTGTTTTGGGGTGCGGGGAGGGGACAAAAGGGGAGACAATTTAGAACCCAAAATTTTGTTAAAATGAATGTTAAAAGTTAGATAAATAAATAAATGAATGAAAAAGAAAGATGATATCTGAAGATAGCAGAGTAGAAGGACAGAGGTGTAGAAGCTCTGTCCTCACAGCTCATAAAATATCTCTAAAAGATGACTCTAAGCAAATTCTAGAGCAGCAGAAGCCACAAAATAACAAACTGGAAGAGATTTACAGCCCAAGACGGCCTGGAAGGCTGACAGAAAAGGTTCACTGCACCAGCTCTGAGTGGAGTGCAGCCCACCATGGACGAAGTGGGCCCAGCTTGGGCAACATGGCATGGCTTGGATAGGACTGGAGCAGACTTCAGGGCACAGAATCACGGGCAGCAACTGTGGGTCCCAGATTCCTCAACCCACAAATGCCCAAAACAGCTTCAGATGTCAGTGAGAAAGTTCTTTCCCCTGAGTGAGAAGGGAATGGGATCTGGCCCCAGGCCCTAGCGCAGCAGCAGCCACTGCCCTACAGCATCCATTTTTGGAGCCTTCAGACTAAAGACCATGGGAGAATTGAGAAGTCAGTCTGGATCTCAACTGAGTAGTGGTCCTTGGGTAAGGAGGAGAGCTGGTGTGGTGGATCTGATGGAGGCTCTGGAGAAGGAATTCTCTTCGCAGATGCTGGGCAGAAAACTTGTGGTTGCTCACAGACAAAAGCACAGGCTAGAAGAGGGGTAAACTCCACTCCCTTGATTGTGTCACCTTGGAGGAACTGAGAACTTAGATGGTCCCAAGAGTATACCCTCCACTTGATAAAGAATTCAAAAGTCAAGTAACTGCCTGGGAAAATTCTCAAAAAAGGGAAAAAAATAAGAGTACAGAAGGTTAGTTTCGAGGTGAACAGGTATTTTCTTTCATGTTATTGGATGTTGAGGAACAATGAGTATCATCGGAGGAAGACCTAAAAGTCAAGACTCCTGTATCCAAAACCTCCCAAATAAATATGCAATGTTCACAGGCCATTGAAGACCTCAAAAAGGATTTTGAAAATCAAGTAACAGAGGTGGGTGAAAACTGGGAAGAAAAATAAGAGTGATGCAAATAAATCAGGAAAATTGAGTCAATAGCTTGCTAAAGGAGAGCAACAATAATGTTGAAGAAATTGACACCTTAAAAAATAGACCAACTCGAATGGCAAAAGAGCACCAAAAAGTCAATGAGAAGAACAATGTTTTAAAAAGCAGAATTAGTCAAATGGGAAAAGGAGGTTCAAAAGCTCACTGAAGAAAACAGTTCTTTAAAATTTAAAATGGGGCAGATGGAGGCTAATGATTATATGAGAATCCAAGACATTACAAAACAAAACCAAAGGAATGAAAAATAGAAGACAATGTGAAATATAGCATTGGAAAAACAACTGACCTGGAAAATAGATCCAGGAGAGACAATTTAAAAATTATGGGACTACCTGAAAGCCATGATCAAATAAAGAACCTAGACATTATCTTTCATGAAATTATCAAAGACAGCTGCCCTGATGTTCTAGCACCAGAGGGTAAAATAAATATTGAAAGAATCCACTCATCATCTTCTGAAAGAGACCCAAAAAGAAAACCTCCTAGGCATATTGTAGCCAACTGCTAGAGTTCCTAGGTCAAGGAGAAAATATTGCAAGCAGCCAGAAAGAAACAGTTCAAGTATTATGGAAACAAAATCAGGATAGCGCAAGATCTAGTAGCTTTTACATTAAGGCATCTAAGGGCTTGTAATATGATATTCCAGAAGTCAAGGGAACTAGGATTAAAACCAAGAATCAACTACCCAGCAAAACTGAGTATAATACTTCAAGGGAAAAAATGGTCTTTCAATGAAATAGATGACTTTCAAGCATTCTTAATGAAAAGACCACAGCTGAATAGAAAATTTGACTTTCAAACACAAGAATCAAGAGAAGCATGAAAAGGTAAACAAGAAAGAGAAATCAAAAGGGACTTACTAAAGTTGAGCTATTTGCATTCCTACATGAAAAGATAACATTTGTAACTCTTGAAACTTCTCCCAGTATTTGAGTATTTGGAGAGATTATGCACATATATGTGGACAGAAGACACGGGTGAGTTGAATAGGAAGGGGTGATATCTAACAAAATCAAATTAAGGGATGAGAGAAGAAAATATTGGAAGGAGAAAGGGAGAAATGAAATGGGGCAAATTATGTCTCATAAAAGAGGGAAGAAAAAGCTTTTTCAATGGAGGGGAAAAGGGATGAGGTGAGAGGGAAAAAGTGAAGTTTACTCTCATCTCATTTGCATTAAGGAGGTAATAACATGTACACTCAAATTGGTACGAAAGTCGATCTTACACTACAGGAAAGTAGAGGAGGAGGGGATCAGTGGGTCATGGAGGGAGATAGAAGGGAGGGCAAATGGGAAGAGGGAGTAAATAGAAGTAAACAATGTAGGGGAGGGATAAGGTCAAAAGAGAGAACTGAATAAATGAGGGGCAGGATCAGATCTAGGGAAATATATTTAGTCTTTCACAACATGACTATTATGGAAATCTTTAGCAAAACTACACATATATAGCCTATATTGAATTTCTTGCCCTCTCAGTTGGAATGGGTGGGGAGGAAGGAAGGGAGCGAAACTGAAAGTCAAAGTTTTACAAACGAAGGTTGAAAAATGTTTTTACATGCAATTAGGAAATAAGAAATATAAGTAATGGGGTATAGAAATCTGTTTTGCCCTACAAGAAAAGAGATAAGATGGGTATGAGGGAAGGGAGGGATGTGATAGAAGGGAGAGCAGATGGGGGAAAGGATAATCAGAATGCATGGTGTTTTGAGGTGGGAGAGGAGAGAGAAGGGGAGAAAATTTGGAACTCAAAATCTTGTGGAAATGAATTTTGAAAACTAAAAATAAATAATTACATTAAAAAAATAAAGGTAACACCAGATTTGAATCTGAAATGTAGCTAGTAAAATGCTGATCATAATTCATGTACTATTATGAAATGCTTGAGTCAATAAATATGGATTTTATCTGGCCCCAGTAATTTCCTGTTTTGCAGTAAAATTATAGCTTCAGTCACCTCCCCATATGTAGCATCTTCTCTTGTTCATTTTTAGTAGTAGTACCAAACTTTCTGTTTCTTGCTTTGATCAACTTAAACTTTAAATAAGTTATTATTCAGATGACTATAGAGTTTTACTTCATCCTTTTTTAGAGGTTCTATCTCAATAATTATTTCTTTACTTGTTAATCCTCTGGAACAAAATTCTTGACCAATGCCGAAGTGCTTATTTTTTCTATGCTTTTCATTCCACCTTATATTATGGTATTTTAAAACTTTTCCCCTCAATTCCTATCTAAGGGAGGCCACAATTTCTGATATGTATTTTCCAGAACCATTTCAATATCGATATATTTAAAATTTTAATTGGGAAATGATATTTAATAAATAATATGATAGCTAACATTTATGTAATTCTAAGATTTGTAAAATATTTTATAAATACTATTTCATTTTGTCCTCAAAACAATCCTGGGAGTTTGATGCTATTTGAAACTGAGGAAAAAGATCCTTTGAGAGGCTCAGTGACCTGCCTAGGCTCACATAGTAAATAACTGAGGCAGCATTTGAACCAATATTCCTGACATTACATCTGCTACACTATGTACTGTTTAACTTATCTTCTCCTACTGTGTGCATAATGTATTTTTTTCTGTAACTTTCTCTGTTTCTCCATTTACTCAAGTTACTTTGTTAATGGTGATGTTTGACATCTATTCTTATCTATATAGTCTTGATAGTTCCACCTTTCCTCTTATGGTACTTATCATAGCAACAGATATGACATACGTGCTGTGTGCTCAACTAGAAGTGGTTTTACACTGTCTGTCAAATATGATAAAAAAAATATGTTTATTTATGATAGTTATAGCAGATACTGACTTTATTTTTGAATAACACTGATTTCGTATAAGTGCCTTGCTACTTGCATTCATGGTATCAAATTCAAAGATGGCTTATCAGAACTCTAGTTTAACTATAGCCATTTCCTTTTCAAAGTTATTTAAGATATTTATAACTTTTTAATCATTTACTTTGAAATTGCATATATGTATATGTATATATGTTTTTGTGTATTATATATACACACATATACATATATGTGTGTATTGTGTATGTGCATATACATACATAAATGTGCATATGTATATGTATGTAGATATAGATATTTTTGCCATGAAATAAAGATTTTTCCTATCTTCTCATTACACTTGTCTCGTAGAGGAGGTAGACCTCCTCCTCACTAAGGATCGACCATACTTTCAGTTATCGAAGCTTTTAATCTTAGCAGAAACATAATAAGCATTTATTAAGCATCTACTATTTTCCAGATACTTTGCAAAATGACTGGAATACAAGTACCAGGGAAAAGAAAAGCAATAACAACTTTCAGGAAGCTTACATTCTAAATAAGACTACAAAAAAAATTGGAACTGAAAAATGAGGATGAGAAGGTAACCACTTAGGAGCATGGTGATAAAGTACATGGAGAAGAGGAAGGAGAGGAATGAAGCCTGGTCATTCTGAGTTCTTCTCTGAAGTGGAGACTATGGAAGGAACCCATCAATTAAAAAACAGAGCCAGCTTGGTGATGGAATATTTCAGGATGAGAAAGCTCCTTACCTTGGTATCAAAGTATGGAGGGAGGCAGAAGAACAGCCAGGAGAGGAATGAAGCATGGCTCACCTGGGTTCATCCACAAAATAAAGACCCTGAAAGGAACTAACACATAAAAGACAGATATCATCTTTTACTCCTTATTCTTTTCTCACTCTCCAATATCTAATCTGTTGTAAAGTTATATTGATTCTACCTTCAAAGAATTCCTCGTAAATAACTTCTTTCTCTCTTCTGACACTGTTATGTCCTGGTATAGATTTTCATTGATTCACACATAGGCTATAACGGTAGCCTTCTAATTAGTCTCCCTGCCTCAGATTTCTCTGCTCCAGTCCATTTCCTTTCAGCTGCCAAAGGGATTTTACTAAGGCATAGATCTAAATAAATCACTTTACTTAATAAAATCCAGGGAGTCCTTGGTTTTTAAAACCATTCACAACCTAATCTCTGCTTCCTTTTTTTTTTTTTATAATTTTCATAAAATTTACTGTTCTCTACATACTCTATCTGACAAAATAACTCCAAATGGGGTCACGAAGAGTTGTGCATGACTGAATCTAGTAATCAACAACATCTGCAATCGAGGTGCAATGACGTCTTTATCGCTAGCATGTGATAATCCATCTCTTAACTCTATGCTTTTTTTTCTGGATGTTCCCATGCCTAGAAATCTCAAACTCTTCTCTGCCTCCTAGTTTCCCTAAATTACTTAAAATCTTACCTCAAATGTCCTACTCCTTATCAAAACTAATACCATCCTTCTAACCTTAGCTTCAATTTACAGAAAGCATAAATTGTATGTATGTATTTATCTGCATGTTTTCTCCCCATTAGATTGTGAGTTCCTTGAGGGCAATGTCTATGTTTACCTTTCTTCATATCTGTACTGCTAATGTATTTTGTTAATGTATTTTTCCTTAAGGGAAGATCTTTCCCATCCATTAAAAGGCCCATGTGACTTATATAAGTCACGTGAGTGTGAGGAGGATGTGACTGTGGTGGGAGGATTTTGTTGAATGGGTGGAACAGGAAGGGCAGAATGAGATGAGGTGGAGCTAGAGTAGAAGTGAGAAGAAGGTGAGGGTCTAGTCAGAGTTAGAAAGGACATAGCAAACAGGCAGCTGACTAGCATGAGTGAAAGAATTTGTTCGTGATTTTGTTAAAGGCAGCTTGCTTGTGATTTGTTTAATGGAGTTGAATTGTGGGAAGCCTACCAGGGGAAGCTTGGGAATGGTGTTTATCTCTCTGCATTGTTATTATGTATAGAATTTTGTTACTATGATGGATTCGGCTTTCTGGTGTCTGAATAAATGCTTTGGCTCTGTCGACTACATGTAAAGTGTGTTGTGTTTCACGATTCAGAATTTCCCAGGGATATTCATGGTTGCTGGGCCTCTGAGACACTATGAATATCACATTGATGCTACAATATTTCAATTTAACTTAATTACTGGAACATAGAATGTAGATAACTTATATTTATCTGATTAAACTTTATTGAACTCAGATATAAATGGCCCTATTAAAAGTTGACTCTTTCTCTTATATTCAGTGTTCTACAGAATTTTGCTTAGGTGGATACAATAAATTTTCTAAAAATTGAATAAGATATTGGTATATAAACTCATCTTTGAAGATTCATTAAATACTTTTCCAAAACAACTGTAGTAACAGTATTATAGAGATGATATATAACACATCCTATTTTAATGTGGATTTATTTTTTTTCTAGGCCATAAATTTTGAAACCTTTTCATTTCATGGAGTTTGGAATATACAGACACACCTTATTTTGTTGCGCTTCACTTTATCGCACTTTGAAGATAATTGTTTTTTTTTTTTCAAATTGAATGTTTGTGATGACAATATGTTAAGCAATCTATCATTGTCATATTTACAACAGCACGTGCTCACATCATCTCTCTCTTTCACATTTTTGTAACTTTAACAATATTTCAAACTTTTAAAATTATTATATTTATTATTTGTAATCTATGATCAGTGATCGTTGATGTTACTATTGTCACTGTTTGAGGGCACCATAAGGACACCATGAAAGGTGCTCATGTAAGATGGCAAACTTAAATGATAAATGTAGTATGTGTCTTGTTGCTTCACTGATGAACCGTTTCCCATCTCTCTCCCTCTTCTTGAGGTTCCCTATTCCCTGAGACGCAACAATATTGAAATTAGACCAATTAGTAATCCTAAACAAAATCAGCACAATTCCTTGTTTGTTTGTTTTTTTATTTTAAGAAATTGCCATAGCTCCCCTTCAGCAACCACCACGCTGATCAGTCAGCAGCCATAAAAATTTAAAACAAGAATATGTACATTGTTTTTAGGGATAATATTATTTCAGCCTTAATACACTACAGTACAATAGAAACATAATTTTTATATGCATTGGGAAATTTTAAAAAATCATGTGACCTACTTTGCAGTGATCTGGAACCACACCCACAATATCTCTGATGTATGCTTGGATGAACAGTTAGCATGGAAAAAATCTATCTACTTTTTCTTCATTTTTATGAATTCTTCCAAATGAATACATTTCTCAGATATAGATATAAACATCATAAAAAGCACCTTGCCAATCTCTGAGTAAGGGAAGAGCTTCTGACCAACCATGGTTTGAGAATGTAAAATAGATTATAAAACATGATTATATAAATGTGATTATATAAAATGAAATAGGTTTTACAGAGATAAAATAAATGAAGTTAAAGTTAGAAAAGAAACAGTTGAGTGGAAAATATTTTCTGCAAGTTTCATTGATAAAGGTCTCATATGCTATATATCTATATTTGTCTATCTATGGTATATATTCAAATTTTTACAAAAAAAGAACTATACCCAATAGAAAAATGACCAAGTTGAACAAGATGTTTTCAAAAGGAAGAATCCAAACTACCAAAGACCAATTTAAAGTGTCCCAGTTCACTAATAATTAAAGAAATACAAATTAAAAGAATATTGAGTTTCTCCCTCACATCCAACCAATTAAAAAAGATGACAAAAGAAGTAAAATTGATAATATTAGATAGATGGTGCTAAAACAATGAACTGTTGATACACATTAATGTGCTGTAGATGAAGTTATGAAAAAGAAGGAAGGATGGAAATGAAATGAAGAGAACAGGAAAGAAAGAAGAAATGAACAATTTATTAAGCACTTACTATTTCCAGGCAATGTACAAAGCAATTTATGGGTCTTATCTCATTTAGTAAAGATATTTTGGAAAGCAGTTTGTATCTATGCCTCAAAAGTTCTTAACTATGCAACTCTTTTGTTCACCAATACCAGCAGTAGGCCAGAATTTCAAAGAGTTTACAGGAAAAGGACTGCAAATAAGTATTCATACAGAATGCACAAAATTATAGGAGCCCTTTTGATAGTGGCAAAGAACTGGAAATTAAGGAGGTTCTCATCTATTATCGAATGTCTGAACAATTTATATCAGTTAATGTAAATTTTCCTAAATTGTTATAATATTTAATAAATAATGTTTATCTAATAATTACATTATTAGTAGATAGCTAGCAATTATTATATTAAAATTAGCAATATTTTCATTTTTACTATACTTACTGAAATTATTGGAACATTTATCAACTGAGAAGGCTTTTATCAACTGATTCAGAATAATGCAAACAGAGATAGAATAATTTATATAACACTCTTTTATAGAAAAACAACTTTGAAAAACTTTACAATTCTCTTGAATATCACGATCAACCAATATTCGAAATGAATGACAGTAAAGCATCCTACCTACATCTTGCCAGAGAAGCAATGAGATTAAGTTGCAGAATAACGATGTTTCCATTTGATTTTTTCCTGGCAATGAATATTTCTTTTCTTTTTTTTTTTTTTTTTTGAAATGTAACAACAATTTTCATTATACATACTAAAAAGTTTAGGACTAAGTGCATCTTTTTTTTTTTTTCTTGATGCTTTCTTTTTTCCAATTTATTTATTCATTTTTAGTTTTCAACATTCATTTCCACAATATTTTGAGTTTTAAATTTTCTCCCCATCTCTCCCCTCCTCGCACCCCAAAGCACCGTGCATTCTGATTACTCCATCCTCCAGTCTACCCTCCCTTTTATCACACCTATCTCTTCCCTCATCTCCGTCTTATCTCTTTTCTTGTAGGGTAAGATAGATTTCTATACTCCATTACCTGTATTTCTTATTTCCAAGTTACATGCAAAAACAATTCTCAACTTTTGCTCCTAAAACTTTGAGTTCCAATGTATCTCACTTCCTCCCATCCACGCTGAGAAGGCAAACAATTCATACAGGCTACATATATGTAGCTTTGTTAAGTACCCACATAATAGTCACGTTGTGAAAGACTAACTGTATGTCCCTCCATCCTATCCTGCCTCCCCATTTATTCTATTCTCTCTTTTGAATTTATCCCTTGCCAAAAGTGTTTATATCTAATTACCTCCCTCCTTTCATTTTCCCTCCCTTTTATCATCACCCCCACACCCTGCTTATCCCCTTCTCCCCTACTTTCCTGTAGGGTAAGACAGATTTTCATACCAAATCGAGTAGGCATATTATTTCCTCCTTAAGCCAAATGTGATGGGAATAAGCTTCACTTTTTCTCTCTCACTTCCCCCTTTGCCCCTCCATTGAAAAATCTTTTTCTTGCCTCTTTTATGAGAGATAATGTGCCCCATTCCATTTCTCCCTTTCTCCTCCCAATACATTCCTTTCACACCCCTTAATTTTAATTTTTTTTAGATATCTTTCTTTCCTATTCTACTTACTCTGTGTCCTCTGTCTACATATATATACATCCATACATGTATATACATATACATGTGTATATATACATACATATATGTATGTATGTATGTATAATCCCTCCAACTACCCAAATATTCAGAAAAGTTTCAAGACTTACAAATATTATCTTTACATGTAGGAATATAAAGAGCTCAACTTTAATAAGTCCCTTATGGTTTTTCTTTCCTGATGACCTTTCCATGCTTCTCTTGGTTCTTGTGTTTGAAAGTCAAATTTCCTATTCAACTCTCGTCTTTTCATCAAGAATGCTTGAAGGTCCTCTGTTTCTTTGAATGAACATTTTCCCCCATGAAGTATTACACTCAGTTTTGCTTAGTAGGTGATTCTTGGTTTTAATCCTAGTTCCTCTGACTTCTGGAATATCATATTCCCAGTCCTTTGATCCCTGAATGTAGAAGCTGTTAGATCTTGTGTTATCCTGATTGTATTTCCACAGTACTCAAATTGTTTCTTTCTGGCTGCTTTTAATATTTTCTCCTTGACCTGGAAACTCTGAAATTTGGCCACAATGTTCCTTGGAGTTTCTTTTTGGATGTCTTTCAGAAGGTGATCTGTGGATTATTTCAATATTTATTTTCCCCCCTGGTTGTAGAATATCAGAGCAGTTCTCTTTGATAATTTCATGAAAGAGGATGTCTAGGCTCTTTTTTTTGGTCTTGGCTTTCAGGTAGTCCCATAATTTTTAAATTGTCTCCCTTGGATCTATTTTCCAGGTCAGTTGTTTTTCTAATACTACATTTCACATTGTCTTCTACTTTTTTCATTCTTTTGGTTTTGTTTTGTAATTTCTTGGTTTCTCACAAAGTCATTAACTTCCATCTGCTCCATTCAAATTTTTAAAGAAGTATTTTCTTCAGTTAGCTTATGATCCTCCTTTTCCATTTGACTAATTCAGCTTTTCAAAGCATTCTTCTCCTCATTGGCTTTTTGAGCCTCTTTTGCCATTTGAGTTAGTTTACTTTCCATGGTGCTAATTTCTTCAGCATTTTTTGGGGTCTCTTTTAGGAAACCATTGACTTTATTTTCATGATTTTCTTGCAGTGCTCTCATTTCTCTTCCCAGTTGTTCCTCCACCTCTCTTACTTGATTTTCAAAATCATTTTTGAGCTCTTCCATGGCCTGAGATCATTGCATATTTATTTTGGAGGTTCTGGATGCAGAAATCTTGATTTTTTTGGTCTTTCTCTGATGGTGGGTATTGTTCTTCTTTATCCAAAAGGATGGAAGAAAACAACCACTCACCAACAAAGTAATCTTCTATTGTCTTATTCTTTTTCCCCTTTTTGGACATTTTTCCAGCCAGTTCCTTGACTTTTGAGTTCTTTGTCAAGAGGAGGGTATACTCTGGGGACTTATAAATTCTCAGTTCCTCCAAGGTGGAACAATCAAGGGAAAGGAGTTTACTGCTCGCCTGACCTGCACTCTGGTCTGGGAGTAACTACAAGCACTCTTTTCTGTGAGTAGAATTCCCTCTCCAGAGCCTTCACCAGATCCACCAGTCAGCTCTCCTCCTAGCCCCAGGTCCACCACTCAGGACTGAGATCCATATCAGTAGCTTAATTCAGCGAGGGTCTTTAGGCCTGGGCTCCAAGAATGGAAGCTGCTGTAGCATGGGGCCAGGGCTAAACAGCTGTGTTCCCTTCTCATCCAGGAGAAAGAGCTTTCCATAAGGGGGAGGAACCAAGATAGTGGAGTAGAAAGATACACATATGCTAGCTCCTAACCCATAGCCCATAAAATATCTGTAAAGAAGAACTCTCAAAAAATTCTGGAGCCGCAGAAGCCACAGAATGACGGAATGGATGAGATTTCTGTCCCAGAGAGCCCTGAAAAACTGACACAAAAGGTCCGTCATGCACTCAGGTCACACAGGTCCCTCTACCCACAGGTGACAAGGGTCAGTGAGAGAGTATTTTTGGGTAGCCGACAGGGGAGTGGGGTGGCCCTGTGGCTCGGGCCCCCTCGTGAGGCAGCAGCAGGGGTGGCAGCAGACAGGGGCTCCCCAAGCAGGCAGGAGCCCCGATCCATTGTGGAAGGTCTCTGCATAAACCCCCTGAGGCAACTGATTCCCATGTGGTGGCCCTGCCCCCACCTGAGCACCTGAACTTAATCTCACACTGAATAGCAGCCTTACCCCCGCCCAAAGCTCTGAGTCTGGGAAGCAGCATTTGAATCTCAGACCCCAAGCACTGGCTGGGTGGATCTGGAGGTGAGGTGGGGGTGGAAAGAAAACTCAGAAGTCAAGTCACTGGCTGGGAAAATGCCCAGAAAAGGAGAAAAAATAAGACCATAGAAGGTTACTTTCTTGGTGAACAGATAATTCCTCCCTTCCTTTCTGATGAGGAACAACAATGCTTACCATCAGGGAAAGACACAGAAATCAAGGCTTCTGTATCCCACACATCCAAAATAAATATACCATGGGTTCAGGCCATGGAAGAGCTCAAAAAGGATTTTGAAAATCAAGTTAGAGACGTGGAGGAAAAACTGGGAAGAGAAATGAGAGAGATGAAAGAAAAGGATGAAAAGCAGGTCAACACCTTGCTAGAGGAGTCCCAAAAAATGCTGAAGAAAATAACACCTTGAAAAATAGGCTAACTCAACTGGCAAAAGAGATTCAAAAAGCCAACGAGGAGAAGAATGCTTTCAAAAGCAGACTTAGCCAAATGGAAAAGGAGGTTCAAAAGTTCACTGAAGAAAACAGTTCTTTCAAAATTAGAATGGAACAGATGGAGGCTAATAACTTTATGAGAAACCAAGAAATCATAAAACAAAACCAAAAGAATGAAAAAAAATGGAAGATAATGTGAAATATCTCATTAGAAAAACAACTGACCTCGACAATAGATCCAGGAGAGACAATTTAAAAATTATGGGACTACCTGAAAGCCATGATCAAAAAAAGAGCCTAGACATCATCTTTCGTGAAATTATCAAGGAAAACGGACCAGAGATTCTAGAACCAGAGGGCAAAATAAGTATTCAAGAATCCACTGATCACCCACCTGAAAGAGATCCAAAAAGAGAAACTCTTAGGAACATTGTGGCCACATTCCAGAGTTCCCTGGTCAAGGAGAAAATATTGCAAGCAGCTAGAAAGAAACAATTCAAGTATTGTGGAAATACAATCAGGATAACACAAGATCTAGCAGCTTCTACATTAAGGGATCAAAGGGCATGGAATAGGTTATTTCAGAAAGTCAAAGGAACTAGGACTAAAACCAAGACTCACCTACCCCGCAAAACTGAGTATAATACTTCAGGGGAAAAAATGGTCTTTCAATGAAATTGGGGACTTTAAAGCATTTTTGATGAAAAGACCAGAGCTGAAAAGAAAATTTGACTTTCAAGCACAAGAATGAAGAGAAGCATGAAAAGATAAACAGCAAAGAGAAGTCATAAGGGACTTACTAAAGTTGAAATGTTTACATTCCTACATGGAAAGAAAATATTTGTAACTCTTGAAACTTTTCAGTATCTGGGTAGTGGGTGGGATTACACACACACACACACACACACGCGCGCACACACAGACAGAGAGCACATAGTGAATGGAATAGGATGGGATCATATCTTGAAAAAATGAAATTAAGGAGTGAGAGAGAAATATATTGGGAGGAGAAAGGGAGAAATGGAATGGAGCAAATTATCTCTCATAAAAGAGGCAAGCAAAAGACTTTTTAGTGGATGGTAAAAGAAGGGAGGTGAGAGAAAAACATGAAGTTAACTCTCATCACGTTCAACTAAAGGAAGGAATAAAATGCACACTCATTTTGGTATGCAAAACTATCTTACAATACAGGAAAATGGGGGAGAAGGAGATAAGCAGGGTGGGGGGGATCATGGAAGGGATGGCAATAGGAGGAGGGAGCAATTTGAAATCAGCACTCTTGGGGAGGGACAGGATCAACAGAGAGAATAGAAGCAATAGGGGGCAGGACAGGATGGAGGGAAATATAATTAGTGTTACACAACATGACTCTCATGGAAGTCATTTGCAAAATTACAGAGATATGGCCTATAGTGAATTGTTTTCCTTCCCAAAGGGAATGGTGTGGGGAGGGAGGGAAGAAGAGAAGTTGGAACTCAAAGTGTTAGGAACAATTGTCAAGTACTGTTCTTGCTACTAGGAATTAAGAAATACAGGTAATGCGGTATAGAAAGTTATCTTGCCCTACAGGAGAAAAGAGAAGGTGGGGGTGAGGGAAGGGAGGGATGTTGGAAGAGAGGGCAGATTGGTGATAGTGGCAATTAGAATGCTCGGTGTTTTGGGTGGGGGAGGGGAGAAATGGGGAGAAAATTTGGAACCCAAGATTTTGTGGAAATGAATGTTAGAAGTTAAATAAATAAATTTTAAAAAAATTAAAAAATAAAATTTTGCCAAAAATAAAAAATAAAAAAAAATTAAAAAAGAGAGAAAGAGCTTTCTCACTGACCTTTAAAGCTTTCTTTGGTGTTTGTGACTTGAGAAATCTGATACCTGCAGCTGCTGTTGGTGGTACCTTGAAGCCTGCTCCAGTCTTGTTCCTGCCTGGCAGCCAAGGATGGCCTGTACTCTGCTCCACTCCTTGTGTGACAGACCTTTCCTGCTGGCCTTTCAGGCTGCCTTGTGCAGGATATCTCTTTCACTCCATCATTTTGTGATTCCTGCTGCTTTAGAATTTGTTGAGTCATTTCTTACAGGTATTTTACGGACTGTGAGAGGAGAGCTTCTAGGGGTGCATCTTTTTACTCTGCCGTCTTGGTCCCACCCCTCAATGAATATTTCCTCCATGAGCTTTCCCTGACCTTTTTTCTGATGGGGTTGGGAGAAAATTGTTTGAAAAAGCATAGAGATAAAAACGGTAAGGAAGGAAGGATGAACAGGAGGAAGGAAGGAGGAAAGGAAACAAGGAAGTAAGAAAGGAGAAAAGAAGCAAGAAAGAAAGATTCATTGAGGTATCATAGATCAACTTTAAAAACTAGAGTTTGAATTTAAAAAGAAAAGCAAGCATTACATAATATAGATCTACATTTTGGTGTAGAATTCTCCTTTTCTGTTCTACTATGTATATGGAAGTGAGAATTTTATTTGCTGTTTATATTCAGAATAAAAATAAATAGATTTTAAAACAATGACAAATGTTATAGCCATGAATTTCTAGACAGATTTTGTGTGTATAGGGGTTGGGGATGGATGTGTCATATAATAAGCATCTGGTGAAAATATTTTTACTTGCTAAATAAACAAAGGTATTTTTCACCTGTATTTGTTTTAGTGTAATTACTTAATTGTCCCATAACATAGTGAATATAAATCTGGTCTTGGAGTCATGAACACTTGGACTAAAGTCCAAGTTCTGACACATCCTGGCTATGTGAACCTGTGTGCTTCACAAAATCTTTTATTGCTCAGGGTAACTGTATGAATTGCAGAGCAGTTAAAAATTTTCACTGGTCAAGAAAGTCAGGAATTCTCTACAAAAGTGGCCTCAAAATGGAGCAGAGAGTGAAAGAAAGTGAAGTACATATGAGGGAGATGTTTAAAGGAGAGAGCAACTGGGCAACTGATTGTATATACAGGGTGAGGGAAAGGGAAGAGTTAAAAATCATGCCAGTATTACAAATCTGCCTGGCTAAAATAGTGGTGGATCCATTAAAATAGAGAAGTTCCAAATGGAAAGAGGGGTTAAAATGGGGGGGAGGGGGCAGAAAATGGGAAGAGATCACTAATACATATTGCAACAAGTCCATATCTTCCTAAAACTGTGCTATTCATTCTCTCCCAGTTACAATAGTAAAGGGTCAAAGGATAGATAAAGTACTCTGCCATCACTTTCCTAAAGTACTCTATTGCACCCCCTAGGGGCAAGTGTCATTCATACATTGATCAGGGGCAGGGCCATAGTTGATATTACTGAAAGGTGGAGATTTTCACAATTGTTCCTTCACAGCTTCAAGTTCTTATGTAATAATAAAGTTATAGCTATCCCCAAAAGCTTGGATATCAGAGAGATGGGGGAAAGTAGGGGAATGTTGGACAATAAGACTATGTGTGGATGCAGTCAAAACAAAATCCCATTCATAGAGAGGGTAGGATGTGACTCACCTTCTTATCCTTTAAATTTGTTTTTGAATCATGCATACCTTGTTATCATGTCCGGGCCTTCTTGGATTCATGTCAAGTTTCCTCAGGCCTACTCTGAAGGTGCCCTCATGCAGACCACTGCCTTATGCACATAAAATCATAAGAGTGGACCAAAATCAAATCATCATCATCACTGATTTACGTGAAGAATAATTCCTTCTATTAAAAACCTCATGGGGACTAGAGTATGTAGAAGAGAAAATTTTGCAGGGAAGAATTATAATCAAATCAAAACTTCTCTCAGAAAACTCTAAAGTTGTTCTCTCAGCTAGAAAGGAGACAATTGCAGATTTTATTACTGTCTGAGTAAAGGAGATTTAATTGCTCAGAAATATTGCTATGTTTCTTTGCCTCATTAAGTGTATTAACAGTTCAATCTTGTGGTATATTTAAATATGACCTTAAAAAACAGTCAAAATATTAAATTTGTAGCAATGCAATTTTTTAAAAATCACCATTCGGACCTGAAGATCTTAAAATCTTCCCCCATCCCACATTCCTAAACTCCTGCTGATTGCTGAGCATCACCAGTTTGATCTGAAAGGTGGTATCCTGAAGTCTTATTCTTCCCCAGACCTCCAGGGTTGCCAAGATGAATATAAGAGAATGCAGCAGTTTCTCACCATAAAGCCACCTTCAAGGCCAAATTGTAGGGGAAGGAAATTCTATGAAGATGTGGTCAAATATTTCTTTCTTCCAGAGAAACCCATCTAGGGCAATGGAAAAGGAAGAGGTGAGCATAAACGAGGATTCTGGGTTTTTAATGACCAATCTGATTATATAAACAATGGAATCATAGTCTGTGTGAGGTTATCATTTTCATTATAGAATTGTCCCAGTCATTGGCTTTAAAATAAAATGCAAAATCCAAATCCTTTAAAGTGTGATTAATGTACATTTTATTATACTGCTATACTGTATTCTTTAATCCCTGGCATTTTATGTAAGCCACAAAATTACAGGTCTGTGTCTTATTGTACTTTATGGTTCGCTAACTTGGGCCAGGGTGATAACCTGAGGGAATATTAATAATCCTTGTTTTAACAAGCCAAAATTTATGCCATAGTCAAAAGTTAATAATGCTTCTATGTTTGCTCTACAGGATCACTAAGTACCAAGGGACAGTGGTAGAAACCAATGGCACAAAACAGATTTATGTGTGTGCAAGGACACCTCTATATATGAGTAGATACATAATACACATTCATATTTAAATAATCTCTTCTCAGACTTTTCCATATATATATATATATACATATATATAAATATGTGTGTATAGGTATGCATGAATATATTTTCAGGCATATATGTATATGTGTGTGTGTGTGTGTGTGTGTGTGTGTATGAAAGAGTAAGTTCTACTTAATTTCAGGGGTTATTCACAGGACCAGTCTCACTCTAACAAGCATAGGAGTTTTTACCTGCTCTATTTTCAACCCTGACTACTTTGACTCTTCTTAGGATTGGTAGAATTTCTGGATGCTAACCATGCTGAACTTAGTATGAACACCTTTTTTTTAGTACTGATGCACAGAATCCCTGAGCTCAACTTCTCCAGGAACAAAAATTGTACGGATATTTTTAGAGCTCTAACTCAGAATTTCTCTGTGGTGTCTAATTTTTCCTTGGGTCCTGTGCTATTTCTGGCTGTCTAAAAACCTCAGTGTCCTCTCTTCTTAAAGCTACATGTGAGCTGGAAGATCACCACCACATTGAGCAGATTGGCAGCTGGTCCACTCAGGACTGAACAGATGGACACTCAGAGCGTAGACCTGCTCCAGGAACCCCTTGCCACTTCTAGTGAATAGAAGATGAGCATATAGTGAACTAGGGACTTTTCCTGACTCCCTCCTCAATGTTTAGGTTAAAAACTCTCCCATTCATGAAACATATATGAGAGGCAGCTAGATGACTCAATGAATAGAGAACTGGGCCCCCAGTTGGTAAGATCTGAGTTCAAAATAGGCCTCAGACACTTATTAGCTGTGTGACCTAGTGCAAGTCACTTAATCTCTGTTTTCTTAATCCAATGACAAAGGAAATGACAATCCATTATAATATCTTGGACAGCATTGGCATGGTGTTGTCCATGGGGTCATGAAGAATCAGACACAAGTAAACAACAGCTCTCTCACTAGGCTGGCCTGACAGTGGAATTCCAGTTGCTGAACTAGTTTGCCCTTTTCAGCCAACTCTCACACATTGTGAAAGATGTATCAAACATATTTTACAAGAAACTTAGCTTCCAACTTTGATTGACTGAGTAACTGATTGATTCATAAAGGTTAAAGTCTTATTCACACTAAGTTCATACCTCTAATTGATTGAATTTATTAGGAAGAAAAAATATGTTTTGCTTGTTTGAAGTTAATGATCCCTGCCTTTAAATTGTATGTATGTATGTGTGTATATGTGTATGTGTATATGTGTGTATATATACACACATATACACATAGGCACATATATATACACAATATATATAAATACACCCATATAAATGTATGCATGTTAATAAGTTATATATACATACATATATGTGTGCATATACACACATACACACATATGTATTATATCACTATATCTATATATGCTGGTCCACATCAACCACCTCAGGACTGTACAGATAGACACTCACAGCCTGGGCCTGCTCCAAGAACCCCTTGCGACTTGTAGTGAACAGCAGGCCAACATATAGTGAACTAGGGACTTTCCCTGACTCCCCCTTCAATGTTTTGGTCAAAAACTCTTCCATTCATGACTCGTAGACTAGAGGCAGCCAGGTGGTTCAGCAGATAGAAAAAAATATATGTATTATATATGCACACACACATATGTATATATACACATATGTCTGTGTTTGTGTGCATGTGTCTATACACATGTACATGTGTGTGCACATATATGTATACAATACACATGCCTATGTGTGTATGTGTATACACACACATATTTGGAAACTCAATGTGCTATAATCTTAGTGCCAACTTTGGAGTTAGGAACACTTTTTTTCAAGCCTTTCCTCTAACACATATAAGCATAGGCAAGTCACTCCTCCCAATGGCCCAGAGTATTCTCTGATACTACATGTAAAAGAAAGGGTTCTGATCCTAATCATGAGAAGAAATTTTATTACTTACACTAATGAAAATCACACATATGCATATGAGGCATTATAGAAGGATTATATGCAATACTTTGGGTTCAGAATCTAAGTGAGTGGGGATCTATGTTTTCTAAAGCTTCTGTCTATGGAGGACCAAGTTGCTTTGGGGGGAAAATGTTTTTATTTTATCAGTAAGATGTATATGAGTGGAATTTTGTCATCCTGCCACCAGATGATGTGTTCCTACAACTTGTTCACTCATTGGAACAACTAAAACAGCAATATAGAAAGAAAGTACTTGTATTTTGCTACTATGTGCATCGCTCCTTTGGATTAGACATTAATCAATTAAGTAATTCTATTTTTTTTCACTAAAAGTTTTACACTAACATTTCATTGCTGGATAAAGGTGATACTGGGATATTGAAGTTTAAGGCAACAAAATTCAACTTCTGAAAATTTCGACCAAGATGGAAAGACTTCAAGAGTAGTCATGACAATAGATTCATTATCATCCCCAAATAAGCCTACCTAAGTATGGAGAACCTCATCACTGGGAAACTGGCCATTAACCAATAAATCCTACAATTATAACATTCTGTATACAATTATAACAGTCTATAAAACAAAGGAAAAATACAATAATGTTCCTAATACCATGTAAACCATTTCTGCTTCTTCATTGATTACAGCAGAATGGCGGCCAAAGGACCAGAGATAGTGAAAAATTAAAAGATTTTAGATTGTTTCTCAATGTGAATTATTTTTCCAATGAATAACAAGTCTACTTGCTTCTGGTAGACTGAAAAATGAAGAACATATTTAGATAACATTATTTATCATCCTAGGCTAAGGATTTTGTAGTCAAATTGACATTGGACTTGCAAGTTCATTTTTCAGAGGCAAATGAAAATATTGGTTTTAGAGTTTAAAAAGTCACTAAAAGTCAAAATCTCATGGATGTTTAGTTACATCAGTGTACCTTGTATTCTTAAAGAAAAATATTATTATGAAAATATTTACAGTTCATGGGATTAAATCTGTTGTAGAAGCGGAAGAGGTAGAAAAACTACGTGATGAATTCCAAAAAAACTGTCACTTCTCATCAGCATATAGTTTAACATCCAGTGACTTCAATACAACGATGTTTCATGAAAAATCTGTTGGAAAATATGACTATGGATTAAGAAAGAAAGAGAATCAAAGACTTATTGAATACAGAGAAGCTTCATATTTTAAGCATCTCCAAGAAGAGAATTAGAAGTATTGTAAATTTCAAGAACTAAATAAAAAACACCACAAAAATGGGAAAAAAAGGAAACTACTGGTTATTTATGTAGGGGTTTTTTGTTTGTTTTTTGTTTTTACTCCCCTACATCAGTGCATCAGTTAGAGCAAGGAAAAAAAAAATCAACCTCAAAACAGAGAAAAAAGTGGAACAATTAACTATATATTTAGATCTGGGACAGATATTAGAGATGATCAGTTCCAGCACATTCAGTTTACAGATGAAGAAATTAAGTTTAAGAGGTGAAGTGCCTTCTCACAGCCATACAACTTGTAAATGTTTGAGGCGAGATTTGAACACAGGTCTTCCTGACTTGAAAACTGTAACAGCAAGGACTGCAGTGAACACAGGATGATCTGCTGTACAGGTTCTTTGATCTGCTTTTCTAAAAGTAAAGCCATATTGAGGGATCAATAATCTTCCTTAATCAAGCATACATATCATTCACATAATTCAAGGGAAAAAGTCAGCACGCTGAACTTCAGAAAAAATACAGAGAAATAAAGAGCAACAGACATGACTTACAACTGTCTGACTATAAGCAATACATACATCACAGGTCAACACACAGATCCAATTTTCTGACCACGACATACATATGTAGTTACCAGAGAGAAAAGCCCCAACATTTGGATTTTCAAAACTGAGAGGTTGCTTAGAGGCTACCTAGAGTCTCTTTTGGCCAAACAAACACTTTCAATCAGTAAGCCACAAAACAACCTTACCTCAGAGTATATATACACTTTTCACAGTCAGAGGGCATCACAGCCCTTGAGAACCAGTGCTTCATTAGAAATTAATAAAAGATGTGAATCTTCCTGCAGAACAAACTTCCCCTAGTCAATCTTCTCTTTATGGGCAGGACCACTAATGGGTGGGGAAGTTCTTTATATTTTATATTGAACTCTCATTAGTATAATTAACATTATAAAGACCAATAATCTGTTATATACCAAATGAGGAGAGAGTCAAGAAGGAGCAGGAAGGAAAAGGAAATAAAGATAGAGCAAAAGCAGAAGTAGGTTGAAGACTTAGTTGAGAAAAGGACATAGTCCATGTAACAGGAGTAATAGGGCCTGAACAATGATGGTGACTTATTGAGTTGAGACATATTATGAAGTAAGAAATTACAAAACTCCACAAGAGATTAGATATGACATCTGTGATAGTGTGTACTTGAGGATGCTACCAAGGTTTATACAAAACAAAACAAGTGGAACCAGGAACACAATTCATATGATCCTCAATAATGTAAAGGGAAACCAATAATGAAAAAAAGAATTATGATGCAAATTGTAACTTAAAAAGTTTAATGATGAGGAATATCTGCTTTTCAAATAAAAGATGGTAAACTGTAGGAATAGGGCATTTTTAGGTATAGATTATAAGTTGATATAATTTCTAACCTGTATTTATTAAACAGAAATAGCCTCTTGCAGATACAGAAGTTGGGAATCATTGAAAAACAGGAATTTTTAAAGCATATAAATAATACATTTTCAAAATAAATTTATATCAGTTAAACTTTGAAAGGATACAGTGATTCAGATACAAGTGTCTCACCGTAAATAAACTAGAGAATCAAAGAGGGGAAAAAAATACCGTTACAATTTAACTGGAGAAAAGTGATTACAGAAAGTTTCCCTGATAAAGATTTGATATACAAAATGTGTAAGGAATTTATTCAAACGTAGAAGAATGAGAATAATTCTTTAATAGGTAAATGGTCAAAATATATGGGCAGGTAACTCTTAAAGGCTGAACTCCAAACTGTCCATGATCATATAAAAATATGCAAAGTCACTAATAATTGAAGAAATGCAAATTATATTTATATTATTGTGCTTTTTCTCTTGAAATTTTCTTTTTAATTCTCAGTTCCAAGTTCTATTCCTCCCTCCACCCTTCCCTGACCCATTGAGAAGACAAAAACATATAACACATGAAAGATAAAAGAACATATTTCCACATTAGCCATGGTCCCTTCCCCCCAAAAAGAAAGATAAACAAAGAGGAAAATATGTTTCAATCTGCACCAGTTTTCCCATTGCTCTTGGTTTTACATAAATAGTGCTTATCATTCTATGGAAAGCTTCATTTTCCTATAATTTTTAGTGCTTTTAATAAAATTGGGTATTATAATTTGTCAAAAGCTTTTTCTGCAACTAATGATATAATAATATGATTTTTGTTTTTCTTTTTAGTCAATTATGCTTATAGTTTTCTTAATATTGAATTAGTCCTGCATTCCTGGTATAAATCCAGACTCAATAATATTTGAACTTTGTGATATATTACTATTATCTCCTGTCTAGTATTTTATTTAAAATTTCTGTATCAAAATTCCTTCGGGAAGGTGGTCTATAATTTACTTCATCTGTTTTTTCTCTCCCTGGTTTAAGAATCAGAACTACATTTGTTTCATAGAAGCAATTTGGTAGTATTCTTTCTTTGTGCATTTTGTCAAACAGATTATATAATACTGGAATGAATTATTCTTTACATGTTTTATAGAATTCACTTGTAAATCCCTCTGCTACAGCTTATTTTTCTTACGGATGTTCATTTAAGGCTTATTTGATGTATTTTTCTAAAGTGGAGTTTTTAAGTACTATATTTCCTAGTGTGTTAGTGTGGACAATATATAGTTGTTGGTTCCATTGGGGGGGGGAATGTAAATATGCATCTATTTTATTTGAATTGTCAGTTTTATTGGTATATAGCTGTCAAAATTTTTATTGTTCAATTGTTACCTTTGTGTCTGACTTCTCATGACCTCATTTGCGGTTTTCTTGGCACAAATACTGGAGTGGTTTTGCCATTTACTTCTCCAGCTTATTTTACAGATGAAAACACTGAAGCAAACAGGGCTAAGTGATATCGAGAATCACAAAATTGGAAAGTGTGTGAGAACTGATCTGAACTCAGGTTGCCTGCAGGGCTGACACTCTATTCATTGTGGCACCTATCTGTCCCAAAGGGCCAAAATAGCTTCCAATAGTTGCTTAACTTTCATTTTTATTGATTGTGTAGATATTCTCTTCATTTTCGAAACTGGTCGTTTGGTTTTTTTTTTCTTTCTTTAAGTTTCTTTTTTTAAAAAAATGTTTAGTATTTCATTTTACCAAATTATCTATAAAAACACATATTAACCTACATTTTTAAAACTTTGAGTTCCAAATTCTCTGCCTTCCTCCTTCCTCATCCCTCTCATTGAGAAGGCAAGCAATTCAAAATAAATTATACGTGTGTAGTCATGCAAAATATATTCCCATAATACTGATAATGTGAAAGAAAACATAGACAAAAAAAAACCCTCATGAAAAATAAAATTTTAAAAGTATGCTCAAATCTGTATTCAGAAATCATCAGTTCTTTCTCTGGGAATGGATAACGTTTTTCGTGATAAGTTTTTCAGAGTTGTCTTGGATTTGCTGACAATAGTTCTCATTTCCAATTGATCATCTTACAATACTGCAGTTACTTTCTACACAGTTCATTTCACTTTTGTATTAGCAATGTAAGGCTTTCCAGGTTTATCTGATAGCATCTACCTCATCACATAACACAATTGATTAAATCATTCCTGAATCAATGAGCATTTTCCCAATTTTCAGTTCCATGCCACCAAAAAAGAACTACTATAAATATTTCCTTACATGTTGTTCCTTTGATCTTTTGTTTTTTTTATCTCTTTTTAGATACAGACCTGGCGTTGGCATTGTTACATCAAATGCACAGTTTTATAGCTCTTTAGGTGTAGTTCCAAATATTCCTACAAAATGCTTGAATCAGTTCACAACTTCATCAACAATATATTAAAGTCTGATTTTCCCACATCCTCTAATTTTATTCATTCTCCTTTTCTGTCTACTTAACCAATCTAATAGACATGAGGTAGTCCCTCAGAGTTATTTCAATTTGCATTCCTCCAATCAATAACAATTTAGTTCAGCTTATGAAATGGCTAAAGATAGCTTTGATTAATTCATATGAAAGTTGTTCATATCTCTTGATCATTTATAAATTGAGGAATTGCTCCTATATTTATAAATTTGACTCAGTTCTCTATATGTTTGAGAAGTGAGGCCTTTATCAGAGAAACTTGTTTCAATTTTTTTCTCATTTATGATTACTAAATGTATTTCCTTCCATCCTATTCTCCCTGCATCTTCTATTGTTTCTCCCTTCACCTGAACCCTCCTCAAAAGTCTTTTTTGTTTGTTTCTGACTACCATGTCCCCCAATCTGTCTTCACTTCCATCAAGCCCCTGGCCTTCTCTTATTCCCTTCTCCTAACATAGATTACTATATGAGGTGTATGTTATTCCTTCTTTGGACCAATTCTGATAAAAGTAAGTTTCATTCATTCCCCTCCACCTTCCCCCTCTTCCCTTCTACTGCAAAAGCTTTTTCTTGACTCTTTTATGTGAGGGCATTTACCCCATTTTACCACTCCCTTTCCATTTCTCCAAAGGCATTCCTTTTTCACATCCCTTGATATTCTTTTTTAGATAGCATTCCTTCATATTCAACTCACACCTGTGCACTTTGTCTATATATACTACTTCTATCTGCCTTAATAGGAAAGTTCCTATGAGTTACAAATATCACCATCCCATGTAAGAATGCAAGCAGTTGAATCTTAAGTCTCTGATTATTGCCCTTTCTTGTTTACCTTTTTTTTGTGTTTCTCTTGAGTCTTGTGTTTGAAAGTTAAATTTTTCTATTCAGCTTTGATATTTTCATCAAGAATGCTTGAAATTTTTCTGTTTCATTAGATGTCCATTTTCCCCTTAAGACTTATACTCAGCTTTACTTGGGAGGTGATTCTTGGTTGGAATTCTTTCTCCACTACCCTCCAAAAAATCTTTTTTCAAGTCCTCCAATCCTTTAATGTAGAATCTACTAAATTTTGTGTCATCCTGACTATGGTTCCACAATAACTGAATTACTTCTTTCTGGCTATTTGCAATATTCTCTCAATCTAGGAGGTCTGAAGTTTGGCAATAACCGTCCTGGTAGTTTTCATTTTGAGATCTCTTTCATGAACTGATTGGTGGGCCATTTCAATTTCTACTTTATCAGAGTAGTTATCCTTGATAATCAATCTCTTGAAAGAAAGATGAGTCTTGGCAGATTTTTTTTTTTATCTTGAATGAGATATTTTAGATTGTCTTCTTTTTACTTATTCCTTTGGTTTTGTTATATTGTTCCATGATTTCGCAGGAAATCATTAACCTCCATTTTCTCAATTCTCATTTTTATGGAATTATTTTCTTCAGTCACTTATGTACCTTTTTTTCCATTTGGTCAATTCTACTTTTTAAGAAGTTTTTTTTCTTTCCTTCGGTGAATTTTTGTGCCTTTTTTTAACATTTGGCCAATTCTATTTTTCAAGACATTCTTCCCCTCATTAGCTTCTTGTACCTCTTTTACCATTTGACGTAGTCTGTTTTGAAGATATTGTTTTCTTCAGTATTTTTTGTGTTCAACTTGACCAAAGTGTTGACTCACTTTTCATGATTTTCTTCCATCACTCGCATTTTTCTTCCACTTCTCTTACTTGTTTTTTCAAAACCTTTTTGAACTCTTCCATTGCCTGAGACCAATCCTTGTTTTCCTTGAAGTCTTTGGCTGTAGGAAATTTGACTTTTCTATTTTCCTCTGAGTACATGTTTTGATCTTCCTTATTTCCATAGGAACTTTCTGTAGTCAGAAATTTTTCTGTTGCTTGCTCATTTTCCCAGACTATTACTTAAATTTAACTCTCTGTTCAAGTTGGACTCTACCTCCATGGTGGAGTGAACACTGTCCCAAGGTTAAGGGGTATTGTGCAGCTGTTTTCAGTGATACTTCTAGTTACACATAGGTTTTCAGTTCCTTCAAGGTAATATGATCTAAGGAAAGGTGTGTTTACTCCTCTCCTGGCCTGTGCTCTGATCTGTGAGTGACCAGAAGAACACTTCTCTGCCCGGGAACTGTGACAAGGGTGCTTGTTTTACTGCTGCTGCAAGATTTGGTGTGCTAGTGCTCCTCCTCACCTGCAGTTGCCAACCAGTTCTGCAACATGGATCTAAGTATTGGCAAAGGAATAGACTTCTGCCTATTGCTTAAGTACTAGCAAAGAGATCTCTATATTATACTTCTGAGCAGTTGTTTGATCTTTTTTACCGTATGTGGTCTGAGTACTGGTATGCCCTGCACTGGAATGTGCTCCTCTCTCACCCTGATGCAATAGACTTTCTTGCCAAACTTTTAAGTTATCTTTGGCTGGAAAGTGATTTCACCCCATCCTTTTGTGGTTTCTGTCACATCAGGAATTGTTTCATGACATAATTTAAAAGTGTTTAAGGGGTTTTGGGGAAAGTTCAGGTGAGTATATTGCCAGGCAATATTCACAGTGTAGTTCTGAATCACAAAATGTAACAGACTCTCCATATAGAAGGCAGAATAAAAACATTTTTTCAGATACCAGAAAGCATAAATTCACCACTGGAAACCAAATTCCAACACCAGAAAACTGAATCCATAACAGCAAAAAAGAAATTGATATATATTATCACTGCAAGGGATACCTCCATTCCTAAGCTTTCTGTCCCCACCCCCTCCAATCCCCTGCTGAGGCCTTCCCACTAACAAACACTCACAATCCTAGCTCTCTACTTACCTGAATCCTCTCACTCCCTCTGTTCTAACTACTCTGACTCATTTCCTCCCAATTTTGCTCCACTCTTCCTGCTACACCCCTTGCTCCTCTACCATTTTAACGAACTCCTCCCACCACAGATTCATGTGATTCAGACTTCCATGTGACTCAAGCAGGTCACATGAGCCTATTAATTGATGTGAAAGATCTTCCCATTAGGCAAAAAAAATATATTAACAATACATTGAGTCACTGCCTTTTCTGTGCCCCCTTGATTCAACCCGCAGCTTATTTCTTTGTTTTTTAAAATAAAATTATCCAATGGATTGTCAAATTTATTTTTTATAAAACCAGTTGCTAGTTTTATTTATTACTTCAATTGTTATTTCACTATTTATCTGACCTTTGCTTTTCATGATTTCTAATTTGATATTTGATTAGGGATTTTGAATTTTTGTCAAGTTTTGTTGTTGCACCACACCTAGTTCATTGATCTGCTTTTTACTTTTGTTGTTGTTGCTATTGAAGTAAGCATTTAGAGATAGAAATTTTCCTCTAAGTATTGTTTTGGCTGTGTGACTTAAATTTTGTATGTTGCCTCGTTTTATCAACATCATTAATAAAAGTATTGATTATTTCTGCAATTTTTTTCACCCATGAATTATTTAGGATTAGATTATATAGTATTCAATTAATTTCTAATCTATGTCTTCAAGGATTTTTATTCAATTTAATTTTTATTGCATTATTATGACAAAGGGTACATTTAATTTTCTGTATTTTGTGATATTTTTATACAATATCTACATGGTCAATTTTTCTAAATGTACTAACTATAAAAATATTTAGTTGTAAAGACATACTGCTCTCTTTTCCCACTCAATATTCTTCAAAGGTTTTTCATATCCTTAGTTCATTCTTTGGATGTGGATGGTATTTTCTATAATGTCCTTTGGAATTGTGTTAGGACCTTTCATTGTCTAGAATGGCTGTCTATCAAAGTCAGTCATCACAGACTGTGGCTGTTACTGTGTACACTGTTCTCCTGCTTCTACTCACTTCACTCAGCATCATGTAAGTCCTTCCAGTTTTTTCTAAAGTCACCAGTTCATCATTTCTTACAACACAATAGAATTTCAGCACATTCTTATACCTCTACTTGTTAAGCCATTTCACAGTTGATGGACATCCCCTCAATTTCTAGTTCTTGGCCACCTTGCAAACCTTCTATAAATATTTTTGTGCATGTGAGTTCTTTTCCCTTTTTTATGATCTCTGATATACAGCCCTAGAAGTGATAGTGCTGGGTCAAAGGGTATGCACATTTTTATAGCGTTTTTGGTATAGTTCCAAAGTGCTCTCCGGAATTATTGGATCAGTTTATAATTCCACCAACAATGAATTAGCGGTCCAATGTTACCACATCTTGAAAGTTTATAATTTTCCTGCTTTGTCATGTTAGCCAATCTGATACATGTGATGTAGTACCTCAGAGTTGTTTTAATTTGCATCTCTCTAATTAATATTGATCTAGAGCCTTCTGTCATAAGAGCATAGATAATTTAAATTTCTCCCTCTGAAAACTGCCTGTTCATATCCTTTGGCTATCAACTGGTGAATGACTTTTATTCTTAAAAATTTGACTGTTCTCCATATATTTTAGAAATGAGGCCTTTATTAGAGACAGTGTTTGTAAAAATTCTTTCCCAATTTTCTGCTTCTCTCCTAATCTTGGCTGCATTGGCTTTGTTTGTGAAAAACTTTTCAATTAAATAGAATTAAAATTGTCTGTTTTGTATTTCATAATGTTCTCTATCTCTTGTTTGGTCAAAAGTTCCTCCATTCTCCTTAAATCTGACAGGTAAATTATTCCTTGCTCCCTTAAAGTGCTTGTAGTGTCAGTCTTTATACCTAAATTGTGCATGAGTTTGGCCTTTATTTTGCTATTCAGTGTCAGATGTTGGGCTATGCCCAGTTTCTGCCATACTATTTTCCAGTTTTCCTAGCAGCTTTTAATCAAATAGTGAGGTCTTGTCCCAGAAACTGGGGTCTTTGGGTTCACCAAACAGGAGATTAGTATAGTCACTGAGTGCTATTTCTTGTATACCTAATCTATTCCACTGATATACCCCTCTATTTCTTAGCCAGTACCAAGTAATTTTGATGATTATTGCTTTATAATACAATTCAAAATCTGATATCTCTAGACCACTTTCCCTAGCATTTCTTTTCATTAATTGCCATGATATTCCAGATCATTTGTTCTTCCAGATGAATTATGTTATTATTTTTTCTTACTCTATACAATAATTTTTAGTTCTCTGATAGGTATGGCACTGAATAAGTAAATTAATTGAGGTATAATTGTCATTTTTATTATATTAGCTCACCCTACCCATGAATAGCTGGTGGTTTTCCAATTATTTAGATCTGACTTTATATGTATGAAAACTGTTTTGTAATTGTGTTCACATAGATTTTGGATTTGCCTCGGCATTTAGACTACCAATATTTTGTAATGTCTTCAGTAACTTAAAACAGAATTTATCTTTCTATTTTTTGCTGGTGGACTTTATAAGTAATATATAGAAATGTTAATGATTTGTGTGGGCTTATTTTATATCCTGTAACTTTGCTAAAGTTGTTTATTTAAAGTCGGTTTTCATTTGATTCTCTAGAATTCTCTAAGTATAACATCATATCATTTGCTATGAGTGATAATTTAGTTTATTCTTTGTATATTCTAAATCCTTCACTTTTTTTTCTCTTATTGTTAAAGCTAACATTTCTAGTACCATATTGCGTAACAGTGGTGATAATGGACATCCTAGTTTCAACTTTGAACTTATTTGAAATACTTCTAGCTTCCATTACATATAATGCTTCCTTACAGGTTTAGGCAGATGCTAATTATCATTTTAAGGAAGGATCAATTCATACCTATACTCTTCAGAGTTTTTAATAAGAATGGGTGTTATTTTTCATCAAAAATTTCTTCTCATATATTGACATAATAGCATGTTTTCTCTCAGGTTTTTTTGTTGCTGATATGATCAATTATGCTAATAGCTTTCCTAATATTGGATGAACCCTGCATTCCTGGTATAAATCCTAACTGATCAAAGTGTATTATTCTCATGATAAGTTGCTGTAATCTTTTTACTTATATTTTATTTAAAATTTTTGCTTCTATATTCAGTAGAGAAATTGGTCTATAATTTTCTTCCTCCATTTTGACTCTTCCCAGTTTAGGTATCAGTACCATATTTGGATCATAAAAAGAATTCCCTAGAACTCCTTCATCTATTATCCTTAATAGTCTCTATAAAATTGGAATCAAATGTTCTTTAAATGTTTGATACAATTCTTTTTTAAATCCACCTGACCCTGGAGATTTTTTCTTAGGGAGTTCATTGATGACTTGTTCAACTTCTTTAGCTGAGAGTTATTTAAGTATTTCACTTCCTCTTCTGTTAATCTGGGCCATTTATAATTTTTTTTTTGTAAATATTTGTCTATTTTATTAAGATGTCCAAATTTATTGCTGTGCAGTTGGTCAAAGTAGTTTCTAATCGTTGTTTTAATTTCCCTTTCATTGGTGGTGAATTCTCCCTTTTCATTTTTGATACTGGCAATTTGGATTTCTTATTATTTTAAATCAAATTAACCAAAGATTTGTCTATTTTATTGGCTTTTTCATAAAACCAGCATTTAGTTATATTTATTAGTTCAATAGTTATTTTAATTTCAATTTTATCAATCTTTCCTTTGGTTTTCAACATTCTTAATTTAATATTTAATAAAGGATCTTTAATTTGTTCTTTTTGCATCTTTTATTCAGCTCCACACCCAATTCACTGACCTCTTCTTTCTCTGTTTTATTCATTAAGCAGAGATATAGAACTTCCACTAAGAACCACTTTCACCATATCCCATAAGTTTTGGTATGTTGTCTCATCATTGTCATTTTCTTGAATGATGTTACTGATTCTTTATAATTATATTATTTAGTTTCCAATTAATTTTTAGTCTTTTTCCTTGGCCCATTATTACTTATAATTTTTATTGCATCATGACCTGAGAAGAATGCATTTAATATTTCTACCTTTCTGCATTGAACTGTGAGGGTTTTATATCCCAGTACATGGTCAATTTTTGTGTAGGTGTCATGTACCACTGAGAAAAGTATATTCCTTTCTATCCCCTGTCAATTTTCTCCAGAGATCTACCATATGTAGCTTTTCTAAAATTCTATTCCCCTTCATAACTTCTTTTTTGTTTATTTTGAGGTTAGATTTATCAAATTCAGAGAGAAGGATGGTGAAGTCCCTCACTAGTATAATTTTTCTGTCTATTTCTTTCTTTAGCTTCTCTTCTAAGGATTTGGATATTATACCACTGGGGGATATATGCTTAGTAATTGTATTTCTTCATTGTCTCTGATTCCTTTTAGCAGGATATAGATTCCTTTCTTATCTCTTTTGATTATGTGAGAGATGATCTCTCAGAAGTGAAGCCTCCTCAAAGAGTGAATTGTTTCTTGTAGCGTTGAAACATCTGTAGCTAGTTGACGTTGTAGAGAAACATGTTTTGCAACACTTCATGTACTGTTCGAGAACTCCCCCTGTTCCCGAACCTGTTTTAAGCACGTAGCAAAGAGAACAGTACCCTAACCCCAACCTAAACTGCTTACTCTTGCAAAACTTCCCTCCTTTTTGTCTCCAGGCAAGCTTGGGCAACTGCCTTTGTTCTCTGTTGCTAGGTAAGATTTCTGAGAATAGATTGTGCTCCCTGAAGCCCAGCCAATGGGATAAGGGGAAAGGGATTAGGGAGGTGGAACTTGCATTAAAGTATAAATAGACCTTGTTTTCTATAACCAACCTGTACTCCCTAACCAGTGCCATTAGTGAAATGAGGGGCAGTACCCTTTGTCATAAGAAAGCAGTAAACTCCTTTCTGCTTTCAAAGTATATAAGTCTTTGTCTTGATTTTTTGTAGTGGTCTCAGTCCCACAAAATTAGATCTATTTTTGCTTTCGCTTAGTCTGAGATTAAAAGTGCTACCCCTCCATTTTTAGTTCAGCTAATGCACAATATATTCTACTCCAGATTTTAACCTTTAACCTGTGTTTATCCCACTGTTTCAAATGTGTTTCTTGTAAACATATTCTAGTATTGTGGTTTTTAATCAATTCTGCTATGTTCTTCCATTTTAGGGAGAGTTCACCCCTTTCACACTCATAATTATGATTACTACCTGAGTCTTTCTTGCGTCCTATTCCCTCCAATGTTTTTTCTTTTATTTGTCCCTCCTCCTTTTTTCTCTTCAAAAGTATTTTGCTTTTAATCACCGCTTCACACAATCTTCCCTCCCTTCCATTAGCCCCCTTCCATTTTCTTTCACGTTTCTTTACTACTTTATCCATGTCTTCTAACCCTTTCCTTTCCCCTTTGCCCTCCTACTACTTGTAGGGCGAGTTAGATTTCTATACTTAACTGAATGTAATAATCCTTTCTTGAACCAAATCTGATGGGAATAAAGTTCAAACAATGTTCATCTCCCTTACTTCTATCCTTCTACAATATTTTTTGTGCCTTTTCATTTGATGTGTTTTCTCCTTTTCTGCCTATTCCTTTTTTACTTTTCCCATTACAATCTCCTTTTACTTCTTACTTATATTATCCTCACATCAATTAATTTATACCCACAACCTTTCTCTATGTATACCACTTTAAATTTCATAATAAAGATAAAATTCTCAAGATTTACCAGTATGATCTTCCAATACAGGGTTATAAACACTTTACTCTTATTGAATAACAGGAGTTTTTTTTTTTTTCTCGTTTACCTTTATATGCCTTTTTGGTTGGAAAGTTACCAGTTGGAAAGTGTATGCAGCCCTTGTACAATCTGGGCTTGATTTGGTCCTAAACACGGGCCAGGAGGATGTGTGGGAGGAGAATGAAGCAAATGAGGAGGCTGAGGTTAGGCCAGTACTAAGAAGAAAACAGGAGAATCAGGAGGCCCCCACGGTATTTCAGGAGGTAGCTGAGGACCTTACTCAGCAAGAGGTCACAGATACTTTGCTATTCTCCGAAAGGATGGGAGAATCATTGGTACCTTGGATGGTGAGAATGTGAAAAAGATAAATTTCCTCAAGTTAGAAGAATAGATAATTAGTGAGATCAAAGTCAGAATAAATTGACAAAAAATAGTTGTTTACTGCTCAATGAAGACCCCAGGAAGATTTTGGAAGAATAGATGGCATTCCAAATAATGAAGTATATAAAATGTATTGAGGAAAGAGGCTTGATTTTTGACTGAGCAGGGAGGTAGAAGCTGCCCCTGTAGATCATTCTGAAACATTGTATTTAGGTTCATGACGTGTACAAGGAGAATGGAGAAGACTGGCCAGGTCCCAGTTTCTATCAAAGAGAGTGTACCTCTAGGCAGAAGGACTAGTGTGCCTTGAAGAAGGACTGCAAATTGGAAAACAGTAAACAACACTGAATGAGGCACTGATAATGAGGTCATAGACTCTAGAAGCTGACCCTATATCTACTCTGCTTCTGGTTATTGTCTTCTTGTTTCTTTTTGGAAAATCTTTCATATTCATTAATAGGCCAATGTGACTTTTCTGAGTTGCATGGAAGCCTGAGTTACATGAGCCTGAGTCACATGGAGCTTGTAGTGGGAGGAGTTTACTGAATAGGTGGAACACAAAGAGGCAGAGCTAGAGTAGAGTGGAGAGGAAGTAAGTCTTGAGAGCAGTCAGAGCTTGGAAGGATGCAGGCTGGTGTGAGTGAAAGAGATTGTGATTTTGTTTAAGACGGTCTGTTTGTGATTTGTTTAATAGAGCTGGTTTGTAGGAAGGATAGCAAGGGGAAGGCTTGGGGGTAGTGTTGTTTTCTGCATTGTTATTGTGTATAGATTTCTGTTGCTGCAGAGGATTTGGCTTTCTGGTGTCTGAATAAATGTTTTGGTTCTGCCTTGCATTTGGAGTGTCTGCTCTATTTTGTAATTCTGAATTACACTGTGAAATTCATGACTGCCTTGGGTGCTGTGAATATCTCAATGGTGCTACAATGATCCTGCCTGAAGTTCCACGATATTTGAATTGTTTCTTTCCAGCTGCTTGTAGTATTTTCTCCTTGATCTGACAAATCTTGAAGTTTGCTACATCATTCCTAAGTGTTTCAGTTTCAGATCTCCTCCATTAGGTGATCAGTGGATTCTTTCAATGACTATTTTACCTTCTGGTTCTAGGACCTCAGAGCCATCTTCTTTGATGATTTCTTGGAGGATACAGTCCAAGCTTTTTATTTCTTTTTTTCACAATATCTTTCTGGTAGAACAATAATACTTTAGTTATCTCTCCTGGACCTATTTCCCAGGTCAGTTGTTTTTATAATGAAGTATTTCACAATTTCTCTAGTTTTTTTTTCTTTATTGTGATTTTGTTTGACTACCACTTGTTGCCTCCTAGTGTCATTAGCTTCTACCTCTCAATTCTAATTTTTATTGATAGTTTTCTTCAGTTAGTTTTTGCCCCTCCTTTTCAATTTGGCCAAATTTACTTTTTAAGTGTTTGTTTTCCTCAGCTTTTCTGCTTTCTTTCCATTTGGCCAATTTTACTTTTCATTTATTCATTTATTTATACATTTATTGCATTATTTATGTATTCATTCATTCATTCATTTATCTTGTTATTTGTTTGTTTATTTACATGTTTATTTATTTTTGTGTCCAACAATCACTTCCATTAGATTTTGAGTACCAAATTTTCCCTGTCTTTCCCTTTCCCCCTACCCTGAGATGCCATGCATTCTGATTATCCTTTCCTCTCTTCTGGCCTCCCCTATATCACTCCATCCCTTCCTATGCCCCTACCCCTTACGTGCCTGTAGGCAAGATAGATTTCTCTACACCATCGCCTGTATATCTTATTATCCAGTTGCATGTAAAAAAAAGTCAGTTTTTAATATTTGATCTTAAAACTTTGAGCTTCAAATTCTCTACTTTCTTCCCTCCTCACCCACCCTCATTGAGAAAGCAAGCAATTCAATATAGGTTATACACGTATAGTTATGCAAAACACTTCCATAATAGTAATCTGTGAAAGATTTACTATATTTTCTTCCATTGTATCCTGCCCCTCATGTATTCTATTTTCTCCTTTTATCCTGTCCTTTTTCAAAAGTGTTTGTTTCTGACTACCCTCTCCCTCAATCTGCCCTTCCTTCTATCACCTGCCATCCTCTTCCCCATTACTTTCCTGTAGCGTAAGATAACCAGTTGAGTCTGTATATTATTTCCTCCTTAGCCCCAAACCAATGAAAATAAGGTTCACTCATTCCCTCTCAACTTCCCCCTTTATCCCACCATTGTGAAAACTTTTTCTTGTCATATCTTCATATTCAAATCACTCTGTGCCATCTCTCTCTCTCTCTCTCTCTCTCTCTCTCTCTCTCTCTCTCTCTCTCTCTCTCTCTCTCTCTGTCTCTGTCTCCTCCAAATTGGCTAATACTGAGAAAGGTTTCATAAGTTACAGATATCATCTTTCCATGTAGCAATGTAAACAGTTCAACTTTAGTAAGTCCCTTATGATTCTCTTTCCTGTTTACCTTTTCATGCTTCTCCTGAGTCTTGTATATGAAAGTCAAGTTTTCTCTTTAGCTCTGGTCTTTTCAACAAGAATGCTTGGAAGTCCTTTATTTCGTTGAAATTACATCCCCCCTCTAAGTATTATACTCAGTTTTGCTAGATAGGTGACATCCCTCAACTTTGCTCAATATCTCTCATCCCAAAGGCATTATTCCTGTAATCCACAAAAAAAAAGACAACAACTTCACTTAGATCTACTGGAGTTAAGGGGCCAAAGAAAGGTCACAATCACATGCTGATCTGCTTCTTGAAACAGTCTACTTACTTTGCTGTCTACTGTTCTTGCTTCTGCATTCTTCATTGGTAGTCAAGCAGCATGGTTCCTGTCTAAAGTCAGTCAGTAAACAAGCAGCATCCAAAGCTCTCATGGATCTTATCAATGTTGTTGGGACAATTGCAGTCACTATTTCCCCTGCTCTTGTGCTTATTAGTCTTTTTGCAACCTAGAAAACCCAGAAAATATTTTGATCCTGTGGTTGAGGAGCAAGTTTAAGAAATAAACTACATGTGACAAAATGTTGAATTTTTGGAAGTAGGTCCTTAAAATATGTGAGCTTAGTTGTTGACATTTTCAAACTTGGTAAATATTTATTCATCTTTCTCTTAAAAGGAATGTATATCATTTGGGACAGCCATTTGAGGAATATAGATGTAAACACACAACAACACGTATGTTGATTTAACTTTCTACGGCTCCAAATGCTTCTACTAGAATTTCACTGCCTCCTCATGACATAGAAATTCCCCCTGATATCATAAAAGCTATGCTTATGCAACACTTATTGGAAAATTTTACCAAGAAGAAAAACCTTTGATTGTGGAGCTTGTTGAAGATAATACTCCCATTTGAGTAGAATTTAAAGGGGACCATCACCAGTGGTTAGTCACCAGGTTTTGACTATTTTCTGCTCCAACAACTCATAGACATCTCATATTGAAGCTTAGAAAAGTTATGGACTGCACTGATAGAGAATACATACCATAGCCCATTTTAACAATTGATTCTTGAAATATTTAAACAATTTAAAGTTCTTTTAAGAAGGCTTTTTGATTTTGAATGATGTCACGAACATCTCTATATTACAAATGGTTTATTTATACTATAATAAGTGTAAAATATTAACACTGAGATTGACCTAACACAGGCAAAGTGGACTGCTATTAAATGGTAGGATTAGACTGATACAATAGAATTTCCTTCTCCACCCATTCTTAGATAACTTTCTTGATAGCCTGTCTTTGATGCCCAAAATCCATTCCTTTGGGATGAAAAATTATTCAATTTAACATATCAGTATAGCTATCAAATGTGTGTGCCTGCATGTGTGTGTGTGTGAATGTCTGCCTTCGGAAGGTTGAGGTGACTCTGAAATTTCATCAATGTGTGAGACTCCTGGAGTGGAAACTCAATCCACTGATGCAGCTGGGCAATTAGTCTCCAGTTGATGGTTTTAGAAAATTTTCTGGAGTATTAAGAGGCCAGATGAGCTGTTTGTATTCACACAAATAGTATATCTCAAAGATAGATCTGAATCAGTGTCCTCTTGACTTTAATACCAAGCCACTATCCACTATACCTTACTGCCTTTTAACCGTGACTGACATTTTAGTGTTCACTATATCAGAACATTCTCAGCTTAGAGAGGAGTTTGACTGGAGAACAAAGAGCATGATAGCTTCTGAGTGTGGGGACTCAGAAATGAAAAATCTGCATGCAGTTCATACCATAAGGGCACTCTCACCTATGCATATAGAAAAAGGAAGAGGGTTGATGTCATGAAAATGAGGAATATTTTGAAAGGGGAAAAGTGGGAAGTCACTAATGAATGTCTCCCATCTATTTTAATATTTTATGTAGGACAGTTCTTGCCCTTTCTTACCAAAAGACTCAAAAGAATCAATTAATTATGAGTAAACATTTTACTCTATTTGAAGTGACAAGAGGGCATTGCATTTTTACAATAGCCCAATTACCATGCACTTTTGTGCTTAGCCAAGTGAAGAGCATTTGATAGTGCTAGACTGAGCAAGATAACTCTTCTTCAGTTACTTCTCAAATATATTCCAGGTCAGTGTGATACATAAGAGTAAGTACTGGACTCAGAGTCACATCACTTAATGTCTTTGCAATTCAATTTCCTCACATTGAAAAGTGAGAAGAAGTATGGCACAATGGATAGAGAACTGAACTTGGAATTAGGAAGATGTGCTCAACTCCTGCCACATATACTGGGTGTGTGACACTAAGAAAATAATTTACATGCCTGGACCTTAGATTCCTCATCAATAAAGTGAGAGGGGTTACTCAGTGGCATCCAAGATCGTTTCCAGTTTTATCTCAATCATTCTATTGTACTAAATATTAGGCTAGATAATCTCCAAGAGTCCTTCTTACTCTAACATCATACAATCTCTTAGGAGGTATACAGATAGAGTTTATGTCTGTGATTTCATGGGTATAAGACACCTAAGTGTTAGGAAACCTCAATACTGCTATCTCATATGGCATCAAACTGTTACAGCATTCATTTGAGAAGTTTCAGGATTTAGGAGAAATTATATGTGTTCTATCACTGATTTTGGAAGAATGTTTATTTTTCATCTATAATAATAGATTCAATGACATTATTTTGTTTCTAAGTTGAAAATGATGACTTCTATTTGATGAACTATTAAATAATCTTTTGATTTACTGATAGGTAAATTCCTCATTATTAACTTTGAAAAACTGAAAAGAAGCACTTTAGATACTTTGAACAGTGTTCTACAATGAGATATTGAATGTCAAAGAGTAAAGCACTTAAGTTTTTAGCACTTTTATGTTTCAGAGGATGATTGCAAGGAAAAAATGAAAAATAGATCACAGGTTGTCTGCAAATATCACGTAACAGGATTTCTAGTGCCTAGAGTATAGACTGTGTGAAGAGAGAAGGTTCAGAAGATGGAATGAAGTAGGAGATTAAGTAGATAAAATGGATAGCTGTTTAAGTGCTAATAATTTTTTACCCTAAAAACCCATAAGTCTTACTAGACAGGTATGAAAGTAAACAATTTATGGATTTCATAAATTTACATGGAACAAGTATGACTTCTATTTTAATTAAAATAATCAAACAACCACCTGGAGCCATTGTCCATTTAGGTGGAATTGCAGAAAAATATAGACTTATAGTTGGAATTGACTTTTGGGGATATCTATTCTCCCTCACTTTATGGATGAATAAACTAAAACATCACTGAGGTTCAATGACATGCCTCATGAGATCAGAATAGTTAGCATTATTGAATTTCTTTCTCAGCTGATCATCTTACAGTATTGCTGTTCCTTTGTACACAGTGCATTTCACTTTGCATGGGCTTATATAAGTCTTTCCAGGTTTTTCTGAGAGCATCCTGATCATCATTTTTTATAGTAAAATAGTATTCCATTGTAATCACATACCACGATTTCTTTATCCATTCCCCAATTGATGGGCGTCTTCCAAATTTGCAACCGTGTACCAGTAGAAAAGAGTTGCTATAAATATGTTTGAACATATACATCCTTTTCCTTTTTGTTTTTTATCTCTTTGGGTACGCAGATCTAGTAGTAGTATTGCTAGGGCAAAGAGTATGCATGATTTTAGAGTCCTTTGGGATTCTACAGAATGGATTTCTACAGAATGGATTAATCAGTTGACAACTCCACCAACAATGCATTAATATCTCATTTTTTCTCACATCCCCTCCACCATCAATTATTTTCCTTTTCTGTCCTATTAACCAATCTAATAGATATGAGGTAGTAATTTAGAATTATTTTAATTTGCATTTTTCCATTCAATAGTAGGTAAGATAATTTTTTTCGTATGGCAGTAGATAACTTTGATTACTTCATCTGAAAATTTATCATACCTTTTTTATTAATTATCAAATGGAGAATGGCTTTTATTTTCATAAATTCGAACCAGTTCTCTATATGTTTGTGAAATGAGACCTTTATCAAAGAAACTTGCTTCTATTCATTTCCCACCATTATTATCGCTTATTTAATTTCCTCCATTCTATTCTACCCTATTAATTCTATTTTCTCTCTGCTTTCACTCCGTCCCTTCTCAAGCGTTTTGCTTCTGATTACTCCTTTCCCCATTCTGTATCCCTACTATCACTAGTCACCTTCTCTCATCACCTTTTCCTTCTATTTTAAGGGAGAACAAGATATATTTCTATACCCCATTGCTTGTGCATCTTAATTCCCAAGTAGGTGCAAAAACACTTTTTAACATTTTTTTAATAACTTTATGTTCAACAACCTCATCCTTCCTCCCTCCCTGCCCATCCTCTTTGACAAGACAGGTAATTTAATATAGATTATACATGTGTAGTATACACTTCCATAATAGTCATATTATTGCCTTTCACCATGTCCCTCTTCTAAAACATTTGTTTCTGATTGACCACTCCCTCATTCTGTCAGCCCTTCTATCTCTCCCGTCTCTGAACCCCTTCATCCACTCCTGCTTTCCTATAGGGTAAGATAGATGTCCATACCCAATTGAGTGTGGATGTTATTCCTTCCTCAAGCCAATTAAGATGAAAGTAATGTTCACTCATTCTCTGTCACCTCCCCCCAATTTCCCTCCACTATAAAAGATTTTTCTTTTAAGTGAGATAATTTACCCCATTCTACTTCTCCCTTTTACTTTCTCCCAGTACATCCCTCTCTCATCCCTTAACTTATTTTTTTAGATATCATCCCATCACATTCAACTCACCCTGTGCTCTCTCTCTCTCTCTCTCTCTCTCTCTCTCTCTCTCTCTCTCTCTCTCTCTCTCTCTCTCTCTCTTTCTCTCTCTCTCTCTTTCTCTCTCTCTCTCTCTCTCTCTCTCTATATATATATATATATACATATATATATGTGTATATATATATATATATATATATACACACAACTATCTTAATAATGAGAAAAATCTTATTGGTTATAGATATGATCTTTCCACATAGGAATAAAAACTGTTCAACTTTAATGAATCCATTTTCATGCTTCTCTTGAATCTTTTACATGAAAGTCAAATTTTCTATTTGGTGCAGTTTTTTTCTCAAGAATGCATTACATTCCTCTACGTCATTGAATGCCATTTCTTTTCCCCAGAAGGATTATATTCAGATTTGGTGGGTAGGTGGTTTCTTGCTTTTAATTTCAGATCCTTTGACCTCTGGAGTATTATATGCCAAGTCCTTTGATCCCTTAATTTAGAAGCGGTAAAATATTGTGTTATCCTGATTGTGTTCTCACAATATTTGAATTGTGGGGTATTTTTGGCTGCTTGAAATATTTTCTTTCTTAAAATTTATTTACTTATAGTTTTCAACATTCACTTCCATAAGTTTAAATTTCCTCCACCTCCCTCCCTCCCCATCCCCAAGACAGCATGCAATGTGATATAGACTGTATTTATACATTCTCATTAAACATATTTTCTCATTAGTCATGTTGTATAGAAAAATTAGAAAGAATGGGAGGAACCATGAGAAAGAAATAAAAAACAAAGAAAACAAAAAAGGAGCAAATAGTATTCTACAATCTGCATTCACCCTCTGTAACGCTTTGCTTGATGTGGATAGCATTTTCCATCATGAGACTTTTCCAAATTGTCTTAGCACTTTGTATTGCTGAGAAGAGACAAGTCTATCAAAGTCATCGCACACTGTGGATGTAATTGCCTACACTATTCTCCTGGTTCTGCTCCTCCCACTCACAATTAGTTCATATGTCTTTTCAAGTTTTCTCTGAAGTCTGCCTGCTCATCATTTCTTATAGCACAATAATATTCCATTACATTCATATACCACAACTTGTTTAGTCTTTCCTCAATTGATGGGCATCCCTTCAATTTCTGGTTACTGGCTACCACAAAAAGAGTTGCTATAAATATTTTTGTACATTTGTGTCATTTTCACATTTTATGATGTCTTTGCTATACAGTCCTAAAAGAAGCATTGCTAGGTCAAAAGGTATGCACATTTTTGTAGCCCTTTGGTCATAGTTCCAAATTGATCTCCAGACTGGTTGAATTAGTTTACAACTTCACCAATGATAACTTAGTGTTCCAACACTCCCACACCTCTAGCACTGAAAATATTCCTATTTTGTCATGTTAGCCAATCTGATAAGGGTGATTTGGGTACGTAAGATTTTTTTTGAATTGCATTTCTCTAATCAATAGTAATTTAGAGCATTTTTTTTATATGACTATAAATAGCTTTAATTTCTTCCTCTGAAAACTGCCTGTTCATATCTTTTGACCATTTATCAATTGGGGAATGATGTCCATTCTTCTAACTTTGACTCAGTTCTCTGTATATTTTAGAAATGATACTCTTATCAAAGATAATTGTCCTAAAAATTCTTTTTTACATCAAGGCCTTCAAATATTCCAATAATTTTTTAAGTTGACTCTCCTGGATCTGTTTCCAGGTCAGTTGTTTTGGCAATGGGATATTTCACATTGTCTTCTGTTTTTTCATTCTTTTGGTTCTGCTTTGTAATTTCTTCATTTCTTGCACAGTCCTTAGCTTCCATTTGCTCCCTCTTGATTTTTAAGGAATTATTTTCTTCAGTCAACTTTTGGACATGCTTTTTCAGTTGGCCAACACTACTTTTTAAGACACTCTTCTCCTCGTTGACTTTTTGAGCCACCTTTGCCATTTAGGTTGGTCTACTCATTAAGGTGTTATTTTCTTTGGCATTTTGGGGTGGTCTCCTTCAGCCTGCTGTTGTATTCTTTTTCATGGTGTTCTCTCATCACTCTCATTTATCTTCCCAATTTTTCCTCTACTTCTCTTACTTGATTTTCAAAATGCTTGTGGGGCTCTTCCATGGCCTAAGACACTTTCATATTTTTATTGGAGGTTGTGGATGTAGGAGCTTTAACTTTGTTGTTCCCTGAACTACTTTCCTGGCTTGTACTGTGATCTCTGAGTGACCACAAGCATTCTTTTCTGCCCTGGAACTATGAGGAGGTTCCCTGCTCTACTGTTAGAGAAAGTTCTGGTGAGCTAGTGCTCCTCCTTGTTCTGAAACTGCCACTCAGAACTGAAATACATGTGCAAGTATGGTCAAAGAAACAGAGTTCTTTATTTAAATTTATTTATTTATGTTTAGTTTTCAACATTCACTTCCACAAGATTTTGAGTTCCAAATTTTCTCCCCATCTCTCCCCTATGTCACTAATACAGCATGCATTCTAATTAACTCTGTCTCCAAACTGTCCTCCCTTCTATCACACCGTCCCTTCCCTTACCTCTACCTCCTCTATTTTCTTGTAGAGCAATATAGATTTCTATACCCCATTACCTGTATATCTTATTTCCCAATCACATGTAAAATCCCTAAGCCTAACCCTAAATTTTTAAAATTCGTTTTTGAAACTTTGAGTTCCAACATCTCTCCCTCCCTCCCCATCCATTCCCCCTGCGAAGGCAAGAAATTTGATATGTGTTATACATGTGCAGTTAGGCAGAAGACTTCCATAAAAGTAATGCTGTGAAAGACTAACTATATTGCCCTCCATCCTATCCTGCCCCCCATTTTTTCTATTCTTTCATTTGACCCTATCCTTCTTCAATAGTGTCTACTTCCAATTACCCCCTTCCCACTTGCCCTCCCTTCTCTCCTCCCCCTGACACTCAGCTTATCCCCTTCTCCTCTATTTTCCTGTAATGTAAGATAGGTTTTCACAGCAAATTGAGTGTACATGTTATTCTCTCTTTAAGCCAAATGTGATGAGACTAAGCTTCCCTTTTTCCCTCTCACCTCCTCTTCTTTCTCTCAATTCAAAAAACTTTTTCTTGTCTCTTTTATGTGAGAGATAATGTGTTCCATTCTATTTCTCCCTTTCTCCTTCCAATATATTCCTGTCTCACCCCTTGGTTTTATTTTTAGACATAATCTCTTCCTTTTCAACTCACCCTGTGACCTCTGTGAATATGTATATAATCCCTCCAACTACTCTAATACTGAGAAAAGTCTCAAGAGTTACAAATATGATCTTTCCATGTAGGAATGGAAACAGTTTAACTTTGATAAATGCCTTATGGTTTCTCTTTCTTGTTTTCTTTTTCATGCTTCTCTTGATTCTTGTGTATGAATTTGTGTGTGAAATTTTATATTCAGTTCTGTCTTTTCATCAAGAATACATGAAAGTCCTTTATTTCATTAAATGAGCATTTTTTCCCCTGAAGTATTATACTCAGTTTTGCTGGATATGTTATTCTTGGTTTTAATCCTGTCTAGTTTGACCTCTGGAATATCATATTCCAAACCCTCTGGTCCCTTGTGGAAGCTGCTAGATCCTGATAGTATTTCCATAATAGTTGAATTCTTTCTTTCTGGACGCTTGCAATATTTTTTCCTTGATGTGGGAGCTCTGGAATTTGGCCACAATATTTCTAGGTGTTTCCCTTTTAGGATCTCCTTTGGGAGATGATTGGTGAATTCTTTCAATATTTATTTTACCTTCTGGTTCTAGAATATCAGGGCAGTTTTCCTTGATAATTTCTTGAAAGATATTCCCTAGGCTCTTTTTTTGTTCATGGCTTTCAGGTAGTCTAATAATTTTTAAGATGTCTCTCCTAGATATATTTTCCAAGTCAGTTGTTTTTCCAATGAGATATTTCACATTACCTGCTATTTTTTCATTCTTTTCATTTTGTCTTATGATTTCCTGATTTCTCACAAAATCATTAACTTCCATCTGCTGCTTTCTGATCTTTAAGGAACTATTTTCTTCAGTGAGCTTTTGGAACTCCTTTTCCATCTGGCCAGTTATATTTCTTAAGACATTCTTCTCCTCATTGCCTTTTTGGATCTCTTTTGCTATTTGGATTAGTCTGTTTCTTAAAATGTTATTTCCTTTAGCATTTTTTGGATCTCCTTTAGCAAGCAGCTGACTCTTTTTACACGATTTTCTTGCCTCACTCTCATTTGTCTTCCCAAGTTTTGCTCTACTTCTCTTACTTCACTTTCAAAATCATTTTTGAGCTCTTCTATGGCCTGAGACAAATTCATATTTTTCTTGAAGGCTTAGGATGTAGGAGCTTTGACCTTCTTGTCTTCTATTTGCATGTTTTGGTCTTCCTTGTCACCAAAATAAGATTTTATAGTCTGATTCTTTTCCCAGTTTTTGCTCATTTCCCCAGCCATTTCTTTGATTTTTGAGCTCTTTCTCAAGGTATTTCTGTCCTTCCAGTGTATACGGGGGTTGTACTCTCAACTGCTTGATCTCCCAACAACCGTGAGTCTAGAGCATCAGAAATAGTCTCTGTCTCTATCCCTGCTGCAGCAGTCATGGGGTCCTCCACCCCCTCTTCCTCCCTGAGGCTGAGGCCAGACCACTCTACTCTCTCACATAGGTCCCTTATGTTTTTTCCACTGACTTTCCAATGTGTCCTCAGCATTTTGTGGTTATGGAGTCTAGAAACTGCCTCAACTGTGAGTGATTCCATCCCCCCAAAGCCTTCTCATATCCCATCTGTGCCTGCTTGGCCCATGCTGGACTGAGCTCTGTTCCCAGCATGGAGTGATAGACACTTCTCAGTGACCTTCCAGGCTGTCTTTGGCTGGAGATTTGCTTCACTTTGTTGTTCTGGGGGTTCCACAGCTCTCGAATTTGTTTACAGTCATTTTACATTTTATTTGGACTTGGGGAGAACTCTCTAGAAAGTCTGTGCTGTTACTCTGCCATCTTGGCTCCACCTCCTGAAAGCAAAAAAATTCTGCTCCAGTGCTAGCAAAGAGATCCCAGTAATCTTCTGTGATGTTACTTTATCCCCTTACTTTCTGTGAACAGAGAGCTCTAGAAGTAGCTGCTGTATCTGTTGATCCAGTGGCTCCCTAGACCTGCTCTTGGTTTACTCTGGCCATTGCTGTGCTGGTACAGTCTTCACTGGACAATTCTCCACTTCCACCATTTCTTCCCCCTGCCTCTGCTTCTGACAGACCTTTCCTGATGACATTCTAAGTTCACTTTGGTGTCTGTGAACTGAGAGGTCTGGGAACCCCCACAGCTCCCTTTTACCAGACTGAAGCCCACTTCTTGTTTGATGGGGCCTGCTCTGTACTGATGCAGCCTTCACTGGGCTATGCTCCTCTCAAACCCTGGTGCAAAAGACCTTTCATGACAAACTTGCAAATTTTCTTGGGCTGAAAAATTGTTTCACTTCATCTTTTTGTGGGTTCTAGTGTTCTAGAATTTGTTTAGAGTCATTACGTAAAGATATTTGGAGGAACTTGTAGTCAAAGACTCTTGATTGATTCAGACAATGGCAACACTCAATTACAGACACTTGACTGGCTAAAACTCAAACGGCAAAAGATATTACTTTGCTTGCCATTACAGAGATAATTACAAAACTCTAGAAAGAAATGATGAAGGCCTGAAAAGGGGTGGTAGGCATATGAATATTTGGAAGGCAACAGTTATTTGTTATGTTGTGGAAGAAGAGTCAATAAGACTTGGCCACTGCATATTTGGTAGTGATTGTGAACCAAGAGTTTGAACCTGACTTCCTGGAAGTAGAAAAGTACCTTCAAAAGAAATGAGTTTCTAATACCAATAAATTCAGGAAGAAAGATAACAAGCTCCATGTTGACCCTGTAAATTGGGATAATGGATGAAGAAGTTATAGCTCATATTTTTGTATAATGGTATTTAGCTTTAATAAATGATGAAGGAAATGGTTTCAGAGAAAACTGGGAAGAATTATATGAACTGATGCAGTGAAATGGGTAGAATCAAGAAAACGGTTTATACAATGACAACAATACTTCAAAGTTAGAGGATTAATTAAATTTTCTGCTCACCTCCTGATAGAGAGATGAAAGACTCAGAATGCAGAATGAAAAACAATTTGGTGGCCATGGCTAATGTGGAAATATCTTTTGCTTGACTATATATGTTTGTAATAGAAATTTTGTTTTTCCTTCTTTTTTTCAAATTGGGAGGAGCTGGGAGGGAGACAAGATGGGCTTTTAAAGATTGAATAAATGGATTAAACTATAAATCATCAAGTCCTGGAGAAGTTCAATAACAGTATTAGGTGATCAGGTTTTATTTTTGTCTAATTTTCTTGGCATGAGGTCTAATTTCTCTCAGATCCTGAGTCCATGGATGGTTCTAACATCCCACTTCTGCTACAACTTCCCGGCAGTCCATATTCTATGAATATTTAGAGGAAAAAAAGATGTCAATTCCCAAAATTATCAGTTCAGGCCACTTGAAATAAAATTGGTACCAAGAATTTGCTAATATCTTGGTAACTACAAAGCATTTCTTTTCTTTCATTTGTTCCTGAAATTTACATCACATAGTAGAGTTACACTCTGAAACTATGGATACATTCTGGATATTGTTTTATTCTTTGGCAGATAAATGGATTATTCACATCAGTAACCTATTATTCTCCATTTCTGAGAGCAACTAGGAGCCTTTCATGAGAAATGACTTTTTTCAGTTTTCCCTAGCACATTTGATGCATTAAAGAGCAGTAAATTATTTTCAACAGTCCAAGGAATTTTCTGTGTGATTTGAAATATGTATTCAGTGGATGATTTTGCCCCTCACTGCTCCTAATATCTGTGCCAGGATGGTGATCTTTTTGAAAAATCAGTCCAAACCACTAGACAAATCACTTGTATCTCCCAAAGTGGACTGAGAAAGGGGGTTTCTAAGAATAATCTTTTCCTTCTTCTGGTTTGAGCAAAGATGTAGGAATGAAAACTCATCTTCCTGAGTAACACTACAAAGTTCCCACACTGACATTTTCTGCCTTTGAAGAATTGTGAGTCCCATGTGTTGGTGGGGTTGTGATGACAATTTGGTCAATTTAGAATATCCTCTTATGTGGTACTTGGAATGTGAGGCTTGGCACGTGTGTATATAGCTAAAAGATAATAGGAACAATAAGAGTCCTCAAAACTTTCTTGGAATTCTTAAAGAAGTGTATTCAAAATTCTAATAAGACTCTGGCTGTGAACAACATGGCCCTGACAAATTCTGAGGAATTGACAAATCCCTGATTATAATCATTTATAATTTTTTGCAGGAAATTTACTAAAAACATAAATAAAAAGAAAATGATAAAATCTCACAAAAACTATCATAGTCTAGTAACAAGAGAAGCAAAATCTAATGATTTGGCATCAAAAGTCTCAGTCTGTAACCCTGGTTCAATTACTTTACCAGGGGTGGGAAACCTGTGGCCAGAAAGTCACATTTTGCCTTCTAGGGTCCTTGGGTGTGACCCTTTGCAACCAACTTTCACAGAACAAATCTCAAAAGGGTACGTGTGGCCTCAAGGTTGAAGGTTCCCCTCCCCTGTTTATATTCTTCTATCCTTAGGAGAATCACTTTCTGTGTCTTAGTATCCTAATCTGGAAAATATAGGTGTGGAATCATGTTGTTGTATCTAGTAACATCTGATTTATGTTTTGACTTATGGTGGAACATAAAAGTGTAGGATGTGTGCTGTCTCAGACCCCTACTGTAATCAGTGGGAATATCACAATTATTTGGTATTTCTTGAGTGACTCTGGGTATTTAAGTTGATAGAGAAATACTTGGCAGACAAAATATAAAATGAACTCCCTTGTTGAACAATTACTAGGGTAATAAACTATTGTTTCTCTCTAAACTTAAGGAAAATGATATTCCAGATAATTTAGATTTTTGCAATTATGGCGATGCCCCCCAATATCTACACAAATAGCAATATATATAGTCTACACAAATGTTATACTATAAAATGTATTCAGCACATTGGCTGAATAATTTCCCTGACCCTAATGAGAAGGTGTGGGTTACCTTTGGATGTGCTAACAATAATTATTTACCCTATTCTGTAGGGGTCAGTGATGCGCGGCTATACTTTTCCTTATTTGTCCCTGATCTATTGTTCCCACTCATTCAAAATGAGCTATAGTAAAGGTCTAGTATGAATATCTTTTACTAGCCAGCCTTATACTTCTGTGAAACTCTCTATAGATCTCATAATGTTTGTAACCAGCTGGGACCCTGTCTTTAAACATAATGAAGCAGGATTCCATGGACATTTCTAGAGATGACTAGAAACATCTGTGCCAAGTAACAGTTGAGTGGCCCAACCAATAAGATGCAAAAATAGTACCACTGAAACTATGGGTAGGCTCAAAGAGAACCATTCTCTACCAGCAATCCTATCCCTCCAGCTCCTGTGTCCTAATTCCTTAGGAATACAGAATATTAACAAAGGTTGAAGTGGCAGAAAGTAGCTCATGTAGATAATGTCTCTTCCAGTACAAAATGGCTAATATCTGTTCTGTTTCTTCCAAGGGCCAAAGAAGGACCAAGAGGGTGTTCATAAAGTTTTATAACTGTGGTAAGAATTTTGAGTCACCATGAGCTGAGGCATGAGGTCATAGAACTGGCAAACTCTGGAACTGGCAATACTTACTAATGTAGCAGTAGTCACACATGATAGAGTGATTAAGGGAAAGGAAAACATAAATAGATCTGGCTTACCTTGTCTCTTGCCTTATTATTGAGCACAACACTTTGAGCATCACACCGTGAATGGTAACTTTAATATGTCAGACACAAGCTTACCCTGACCAATTTTTGGAGATAAGGTTTAACCTAAATTATCTTTAATGTTCTTTCCTACTTTAAAATTTTGTAATTCTATGATTGCACCAATAGAGGCAAAGTGACAAATTGAGAAACCAAGCAATGCCAATACATTTGATAATTGATGTCCAAATTTTATGTTTCTCTTTATAAAGGAAATGTATTTTCCCTTGAATTTTCTACATAATTGATTCAGCTCTTCACTTTGTTTTGTTTGTGTGGAAACAGCTCCTTCAAGGATCAGGTTTTTTATTCTTCCTCCCCTGAGTTAACAAAAAGTCTATACTTCCCTTATGTTGAAAAGCATACTAATGATAAAAATGATAATGAAAACAACAATGATTAAATAAACGATGCATATTCTAATCACTTACTGAAGGGCAATATAGCAGGTTCAATTTTTTTTTTTTTAACGAAACAACTACTCTTGTGGGAAAATTATACTTAAAGAAGTTTTCACTTAATGTTGAAACTTGCTTAATTGAGGAGAGCAACTTCTTACTTCTCTTGCCCTTTGCTCACTGGGTATTTGTGACCTTGTGAATCACATTTTGATCAACCATTAAAATTCCTTCTAAAGGGCAGAAAATGGGATTCAGGGGCTTTGGGGGTAAAAATTTAAAGTTGTTTTCTCAGCAACTAACTCTAAGTAAATTGGGGATTCTAAAACTCCCTTCCCCATTTCCTCTGACATTTAGGGCTTTAAGATGAACATTAATTAGACTATTAAAAGGGAACTAGAGAGGTCTGCCAGTAGAATACTTAACTCCAACGCTGAACTGGGAGCTCACAATCAGGCAGTGGAAACAGTGCTGGCAAAGCTAGTTAATGGATGGTAAGGGCTAGTAAGTCTGACCTTTATTTATTTTAAATGCCATGTTATCTTCCATTTTGCATCTCACTATTTTTTTTGTTATTTTTTCTGCTGTACTATTTAAAGGATAAAGAAAATCCTGGTTTTACCTTACTGTGCTAAGTCAAATTATTATTTTTACTCATTATCATTAATAATATAATTAGATAGAGAGACTGAGACAGAGAGACGAGAGAGAGAAGGGGGGGGAGAGAGAAGGGGGGGGGAGAGAGAGAGAGAGAGAGAGAGAGAGAGAGAGAGAGAGAGAGAGAGAGAGAGAGAGAGAGAAATGATTAACAGTGTGACTGAAACAATAGCTCAAGCAAATACCACTCACTCAGCAGATAACAGATTCAGGGAAAGTAGAAAGAAACCATCCAAGGGCAGCAATGCATACTGAATTGCTGCTTGGAAAGGAAATAAAATGTGTAATGAGGCAACTTCAAGGACAAAAAAAATTAATTTATGTCCCAGAATGAAATCAAAATGGTTATGTTACAACATGCCATATCCATTTAAAGTGAAATTAATTTCTTGTGAGAAAAGTAACTTCAAGTTGAACGACCTTTCTTAAAATTTTAAGGGTTTTTAAAATTAAATTATTTTACTTCTTTCCAGTGTTCTACAATCACTTCCATATAGCTCAGATTTTTTTCCCTTCCATCATCCTCCATCCTGACTCCCTCCCTCAGATGGCATACAATTTTATATAGATTCTACACAGATTCTACACATGAATTCTTATTAAATACATTTTCAGCTTAGTCATGTTGCATAGAAGAATTAAAAAGAATGGGAGAAATCATAAAACAAAAAATAAGAAAACATAAAAGAAAATAGTCCGCTTCATTTTGCAATCAAATTCCATAATTCTTTCTCTGGATGTGGGAGGCATATTTCCTCAAGAGTCCATTGGGAATTTTTTAAGTCCGTGCATTGTAATGAAGTACTAAGTCTACCAGAAAAATTCCTCATACACTGTGGTTGTTGGTGTCTACAAAGGTCTCCTGGTTCTGCTGCTTTCACTCAGCATCAGTTCATATAAGTCTTTTCAGGCCTCTCTGAAGTCTTTCTGTTTATCATTTCTTATAGCAAAATAGTATTCCATTACATTCATATACCACAGTTTATTCAGCTATTCCCCAATTGATGGGCATCCCATTGATTTCCAGTTTTTCGTCACTACAAAGAGAGCTGCTATAAATATTTCAGTGCATGTGAGACCCTTTCACATTTTTATGATCTCTTGGAGATACAGTGCTAGAAGTGATATTGCTGGGTAAAAGGGTATGCACATTTTTGTAGCCCTTTGTGCATAGTTTCAAATTGCTGTCCAGAATGGTTGGAACAGCTCCTAGCTCCACCAACAATGAATTAGGGTTCCAACTTTCCCACATCTCCTCCAACATTTATCACCTTCCTATTTTGTCAGGAAGGCAATCTGATAGGTGTGATGTGGTATCTCAGAGTTGTTTTGATTTGCATCTCTCTAATCAATAGTGATTTAGAGCATTTTTTCATATGACTGTGAATAGCTTTAATTTCTTCCTCTGAAAACTACCTGTTCATATCCTGTGACCATTTATCAGAGAATGACTTGTATTCTTGTACATTTGACTCAGTTCTCTATATATTTTAGAAATGAGACCTTTATCACAGATACTAGATGCAAAAATTCTTTCCCAGTTTTCTGCTTCCCTCCTAATCTTGGTTGCATTGGGTTTGTTTGTGCAAAAACTTTTCAATTTAATGTAATTATAAGTATCCATTTTGCACTTCATAATATTTTCTACCTCTTGTTTAGTCAAAAATTTCTCCATCCTCCATAAATCTGACAAATGCACTATTCCTTGCTCTGCTAATTTGTTTATAGTATCAATCTTTATACCTAGATCATGTACCCATTTGGACTTTGCTCAGTCATTGGTCTACGTCCAGTTTCCACCACACTGTTATTCAATTTTCCCATCAATTTTTATCAAACAGTGAGTTTTTATCCCAGAAGCTGGGGTCCTTGGGTTTATCAAAGAGTAGACTGCTATATTGCTATATTCATTGGCTACTTGTGTTTTGAGTATCTGACATGTTTCACTGGTCTACCCCTTTGTTTCTTACCCAGTTCCAAGTGGTTTTGATAATTGTTGTTTTATAATACAATTTGAGATCTGATATGACTAGGTCACCTTCCCTAGCATTTCTTTTCATTAAATCCCTTGATAATCTAGACCTTTTGTTCTTCCAGGTAAATTTTGATATTATTATTTCTAGCTCTAGAAAATAATTATCTGATAGTTTGATTGGTATGTCACTGAATAAGTAAATTAATGTAGGTGAAATTGTCATTTTTGTTCCATTGACTTGGCCTACCCATGAGCAATTGATGTTTTTCCACTTACTTACATCTGACTTTGTTTGTGCAAAAAGTGTTTTATAATTGTGTTCTTATAGTCCCTGAGTTTGCTTTGGCAGGTAGTCTCCCAAATATTTTATAGTGTCTACTCTAGTTTAAATCAAAGTTCTCTTTCTATCTCCTGCTGTTGGGTTTTGTTAGTAATATACAGAAATGCAGAAGATTTGCGTGGGTTTATTTTGTAACCTGCAACTTGGCCAAAGATGTTTATCATTTCAAGTAGTTTTTTACTTGATTCTCTGGGACTTTCTAAGTATATCATCATATCATCTGCAAAGACTGATAACTTAGTTTCTTCTTTTCCTATTCTAATTCCTTCAATTTCTTTTTCCTCTCTTATTGCTACAGCTAACATTTCTAGTACCAATTGAATAATAGTGGTGATAATGAACATTCTTGTTTCACATCTGATCTTATTGGAAACACATTTAGCTTATCCCCATTGTATATAATGCTTTCTGAAGGTTTTAGGTAGATACTGCTATTTTATGGAAAATTCCATTTATTCCTATGCTCTCCAGTGTTTTCAATAGGAAATGCTATTGTATTTTGTCAAAAAGCTTTTTCCTGCATCTATGGAGATAATCATGTGGTTACTGTTGGTTTTGTTGTTGATATGATATAAAATGCTCAAAGTTTTGTTGAACCAGCTATGCATTCCTGGTATCAATCCTATCTGATCATACTGTATTATCCTCGTGATAGGCTGCTTTACTCTTTTTGCTAAAATATTATTTAAAGTTTTTGTATTTATATTCATTAGAGAAATTGATCTACAATTGTCTTTCTCTGTTTTCACTCATCTTGATTTAGGTATCAGGACCATATTTGTATCATAAAAAGAATTCGGGAGGACTGTCTAAATGTTTTTCCATTAAGCCTAGTGTGGTCCCTACATACAAAGTTATCATACCCTGGTTCTCTTTTTTTAGTTCAATGTTTCATCAAGAGTGAGCTCAATTGCTTTTGTATTAGAAAATCTATTTTCAATCTTTTAGAAATCTTCTTACTCATCTCTCCTTTTGATTTTTTTATTAATTTACATATTTGTACTTTTCCTTTAGAATGTGTCAAGTATATGTGTGCTGAATATGTATGTTGAAAGCTGCTAATATGAAAGCAGGAGTTGGTGAGAAGAAAAATATTGCAAGCCAAGGAATGGAGAATGGTGCCCTAGACAAACGTAAACAGAAGCTACCAGGACTTTATTGAGTGTAAGATGTGAATTGTAAGTACCTCAGATAAGGAGCAATTATTAAATGATGTTGCTAGGGGAAGAATCTTGAAGTAGCAATGCAGAACAAGGGATATTCCAACTCTTCCTCCTTCACCAATGAGCCATGGAGAATGATTGAAGGGGCAACTTGTACTGCAAACAATGGCTAGGGAATCTGTGTCATTGGGAGAACCAATGTGGACCTATGTGATTACTAAAAGACTGCGGATAGAGAAGGAGAAGAAATATTGTAGGATAAAGGACAGTTTCCTACCTATGGAATAGACATTCCAGAGGGCACTGTGGAAAGAATGGATAATGTTTGGGGATATGACAAGATACAACAGAATTGGAATAAGCAATAAAGAAGTAAGGATATTTGGATAGAGACCAACAGGTATTTGGCACTTCAGTGACATTTATAAAGTAAAATGAAGTGTAAGAATGTTCTTCATTTAGCAGGATGTACCAGTACTCTTCACAGAGGAGGCTGAAGATCAGGCAAGAGACAAACACAAAATGAGATGATAGGTACATGATCAGATGGTCACACAGGAAACCCCTTCTTTTCCTACAGACAGTGCAACAAGGCAACAGGAGATTGATTGCTATAGGTATAATTTGCTCAGATTCTCTAAAACTTTAATGAGGACAGAAAGGAATATACCATTTTCTCAGTGGTACATGGCACATACAAAAAAATAGAACCTATAATAGGTCATAAAAGCCTAAAAATCCAGTACAGAAAAGAAAGAATAGTCAATGCATCCTTTTCAGATCACTATGGAAAAAAATTATATGTAATAATGGTCCATGGAAAGATAGACCAAAAATGAGTGGGTGAAACCACAAATTATATAAAGTCAATAACTAGCTTCATTGAAGGGAATGACAGTAATGAGATAACCTACCAAAACTTATGGGATGCTGGAAAAGCATTTCTTAGGTGAAGTTTTATATCTGTGAATGCTTACATGAATACAATAGAGAAAGAGGAGATCAATGAATTGGGAATGCAACTGAAAAAGCTAGAAAAAATACAAATTGAAAATCCCCAGTCAAAGACTAAATTAGACATACTGAAAAGAAAAGGAGATATTAATAAAATTAAAATTAAGAAAATTATTGAAATAATACATAAAAGTAATATCTGATTTTATGAAAAAAGACAATAAAATTGATAAATCTTTGGTCAATTTAATTTTAAAAAGAGAAAGAAGAAAATCAAATCACCAGTATCAAATATGAAAAGGGTGAATTCACTTCCAATGAAAAAGAAATTAAAATAATAATTAGAAATTATTTTGCCTAATGGTATGCACATAAATTTGACAAATCTTAGTAAAATGGATGAATATGTACAAAAAAATATAAATTTAAAAATATATAAATAAAAATTAATGAAGTTTTTCTTACTATTCTTATTGGAAAAGATGGAAGGATCTTATCTAGATGGTAATAAAACTACCATCTGGTGGTTTCAGAACTGGTTAAACTGCTCACTGGATCCAGATGACTCAGGAGTAGAAAGTGAGGTTGATGACTTTGCACAGCCCTCCCCCACTCAAAATAAAGTCAAGTGCAAGTCATGTCAACATTTCTCTGATGTCATAGTCTTCTTAGAAAACGATGGATGAACCCAACCTACTATACGATCAATTTTTGTGTATGTGCCATGTACCACTGAAAAAATGGTATATACATTTCTATCCTTATTCAGTTTTCTCCATTGGTCTATGATATCTATCTTTTACAGAATTCTATTCACCTCCTTTACTTCTTTTTTGTTTATTTTGAGGTTAGATTTATCAAGTTCAGAGCGGGAAGGGGGTTGAGGTCCCTTAATGGTATAGTTTTGCTATTTCTTCCTGTATTCTTATTCCTATTTTCTTCCCTAAACTTCTCCTGTAAGAATTTAGATGTGTACCACATGGTGCATATATTTTTTGCAAGAATATTATTTCATTGTCCATAGTCCGTTTTAGCAAGATGTAGTTTCCTACCTCATCTGTTTTGATTAGATCTGTTTTTTTTCTTTTGCTTTGTCTCAGATTAGAACTACCACATCACAGTTTTTTTTTTTAACTTCAGCAGAGCAATAATAGAAGAATAATATACTCTAATCCAGCTTTTTACCTTTCCCCTCTGTTTATCCCCCTATTTCAAATGTATTTCTTTTAAACAACATATTGTAGGATTATGGTATTTAATCCATTCTACTCTCTGCCTGTTTTATGGGAGAGTTCATCTCACCCACATTCACATTTATAATTACTCTTTGTGTCTTTCTCTCTACCATATTACTGTCCCAACCCCATCTGTCTTTTTATTTCTCCCTTCTCTCTTCCCCTTTTCAAAAGAGTTTTACTTTTGACCACAACTTCTGTCAATCTACCCTACTTTCTAACCACCCTCTCCCTCTTCTTTTCCTTTCCCCTCCTATTGCCTGTAAGGCAAATCGGATTTCTCTACTTAAGTCAATATGTTATTACCTCCTTGAACCAAATTTGATGAGAGTAAAAGTCTAACATTGCTCATCTCCCTCCCTTCTTTCACTCTGTTTGTTTTTATGCCTCATCATGTAATATAATTTATCCTTTTTCTGCCTCATCCTTTACTCTTCTACCTTAACACCCCTTAATTACTGTTTTACCATCACATCAATTGATTTATACCTGTATGCTCTATCTATGTATATCCCTTTTAAATGTTAGCTTGCACATGTGAAATAAAAAGTTTTATTTCCTTTTTTTTCCTCTTTGCTTTTTTTATTCTTCTCATAAGACTTGTGTTCTGTTGAGCTCTGGCCTTTTCATCAGGAAGGTCTGGAAATCCCTTATTTCATTGAATGTACATATTCTTGCCTGAAAAATTATGCAAACTTTTGCTGGGTAATTGATTCTTGGTTGTAATCTAAACTCCTCTACCTTGCAAAATATCATATTACAATCCCTCTGACCTTTTAATGTAGAAGTTACAAAAGCCTGTGTGATCATGACTGTAGTCCCTTGATATTGCAATTGTTTCTTTCTGGCTATTTACAGTATTTTCTCCTTGACCTGATAATTCTAGAATTTGGCAGCAATATTTCTGGGCATTTCCAATTTGGGATCTCTTTCAGGAGGTCATTGGTAGATTTTTTCAATGTCTATTTTGCCCTCTGGATCTAAGACCTGAGAGCAGTTTTCCTTGAAGACATCTTTGAAGTTATTGTCCAGGCCCCTTTTTTCATCATAGTTTTTGCATAGATTAATAATTCCTTGATTTTCTCTCCTAGATCTATTTTCAAGGTCAGTTGATTTTTCAAGTGACATGTTTTATGTTTTGTTCTTTTTTCATTCTTTAGATTTTGTATAACTGATTCTTGATGCTTCATAAAATCATTAGCTTCTACTTGGCCAATTCTAATTTTTAATGAATTTTTTCTTCAGTTAACATTTTACTTCCTTTTCCATTTACCCAGTTGTCCCTTTTAAGGAGCTATTTTCTCCATTTATGTTTTGTATGTCCTTATGCATTTGATTAATGTTATGTTTTAATGAGCTGTTCTCTTTAGTGAATTTTTTTTTCATTTTGTCAATTGTACTTTTAAAATAATTGATGAATTTTTCTTTTTTTTGTTTTTTTGTTTTTTTTGGGTTTTTAAAATTTATTTAGTTTTTAATTTGTTTAACTTTTAACATTCATTTTAACAAAATTTTGGGTTCCAAATTTTCTCCCCTTTTGTCCCCTCCCCCACCCCAAAACACCAAGCATTCTAATTGTGCCTATCACCAATTTGCTCTCTCTTCTATCATCCCTCTCTGCCCTTGTCTCCATCTTCTCTTTTGTCCTGTAGGGCCAAATATCTTTCTATACCCCTTTACCTGCATTTCTTATTTCCTATTAGCAAGAACAGTAGTCGACAGTTGTTCTTAAAACTTTGAGTTCCAACTTCTCTTCCTCCCTCCCTCCCCACCCCTTCCCTTTGGAAGGCAAGCAATTCAATATAGGCCGAATCTGTGTAGTTTTGCAAATGACTTCCATAATGGTCATGTTGTATAAGACTAACTATATTTCCCTCCATCCCATCCTGCCCCCATTACTTCTATTCTCTCTTTTGATCCTGTCCCTCCCCATGAGTGTCGACTTCAAATTGCTCTGTCCTCCATGCCCTCCCTTCCATCGCCCCCCCACATCCTGCTTATACCCTTATGCCCCACTTTCCTGTATTGTGAGATAGGTTTTCATACCAAAATGAGTGCGCATTTTATTCCTTCCTTTAGTGGAATGTGATGAGAGTAAACTTCATGTTTTTCTCTCACCTCCCCTCTTTATCCCTCCACTAATAAGTCTTTTGCTTGCCTCTTTTATGAGAGATAATTTGCCCCATTCCATTTCTCCCTTTCTCCTCCCAATATATTTCTCTCTCACTGCTTGATATCATTTTTTAAAGATATGATCCCATCCTCTTCAGTTCACTCTGTGCACTCTGTCTCTATGTGTGTGTGTGTGTGTGCGTGTGCATGGGTGTGTGTGTAGTCCCACCCAGTGCCCAGATACTGAAAAGTTTCAATAGTTACAAATATTGTCTTTCCATGTAGGAATGTAAACAGTTCAACTTTAGTAAGTCCCTTATGACTTCTCTTTGCCATTTACCTTTTCATGCTTCTCTTCATTCTTGTGTTCGAAAGTCAAATTTTCTTTTCAGCTCTGGTCTTTTCATCAAGAATGCTTGAAAGTCCTCTATTTCATTGAAAGACCAATTTTTTCCCTGAAGTATTATACTCACTTTTGCTGGGTAGGTGATTCTTGCTTTTAGTCCTAGTTCCTTTGACTTCTGGAATATCTTATTCCACGCCCTTCAATCCCTTAATGTAGAAGCTGCTAGATCTTGTGTTATCCTGATTGTATTTCCACAATACTTGAATTGCTTCTTTCTAGCTGCTTACAATGTTTTCTCATTGACCTGGGAACTCTGGAATTTGTCCACAATGTTCCTAGGAGTTTCTCTTTTTGGATCTCTTTCAGGCTGTGATCTGTGGATTCCTTGAATACTTATTTTACCCTATGGTTCTAGAATCTCAGGGCAGTTTTCCTTGATAATTTCATGAAAGAAGATGTCTAGGCTCTTTTTTTGATCGTGGATTTCAGGCAGTCCCATAATTTTTAAATTGTCTCTCCTGAATCTATTTTCCAGGTCAGTTGTTTTTCCAATGAGATATTTCACATTATCTTCCATTTTGTCATTCTTTTGGTTTTGTTTTGTGATTTCTTGGTTTCTCATAAAGTCATTGGCCTCCATCTGTTCCATTCTAATTTTGAAAGAACTATTTTCTTCAGTGTGCTTTTGAACCTCCTTTTCCATTTGGCTAATTCTGCTTTTGAAAGCATTCTTCTCCTCATTGGCTTTTTGAACCTCTTTTGCCAGTTGAGTTAGCCTATTTTTCAAGGTGTTATTTTCTTCAGCATTTTTTGGGGTCTCCTTTAGCAGGGTGCTGACCTGCTGTTCATGCTTTACTTGCATCTCTCTCATTTCTCTTCCCAGTTTTTCCTCCATCTCTCTAACTTGATTTTCAAAATCCTTTTTGAGCTCTTCCATGGCCTGAGCCCATTGGCTGGGCTGGGGTACAGATGCCTTGACTTCTGTGTCTTTCCCTGATGGTAAGCATTGTTCTTCCTCATCAAAAAAGAAGGGAGGAAATACCTGTTCCCCGAGAAAGTAACCTTCTATAGTCTTATTTTTTTTCCCTTTTCTGGGCATTTTCCCAGCCAGTGACTTGACTTCCGAATATTCTCTTCACATCCACTTCGCCTCCAGATCCTCCCAGCCAGTGCTTGGGGTCTGAGATTCAAATGCTGCTTCCCAGCCTCAGGGCTTTGGGTGGGGGCAGGGCTGCTATTCAGTGTGAGATTAAGTTCACGTGCTCAGGTGGAGGCAGGGCTGCCTCACAGGACTCATTTCCCTCAGGGGGTTTATGCAGAGACCTTCAACAATGGATCCAGGCTCCTGCCTGCTTGGGGAGCCCCAGTCTGCTCCCACCTCCGCTGCTGCCTCCCGAGGGGGCCTGAGTTATGGGGGAACCCCATTCCCCTCTCAGCAAGCAGAGAGGACCCTCTCAACAACCTTTGGTAGCCCCAAGAGCAGCCTCTCACCCAGCTTTGCATGGCTCAAGTCTTCTCCTGAGAGGTTTGAGAATCATAGCAGGTGACTAAGAGCACCTGGGCCATTCCAGCTCCACTATGACCAAGTCTTTCCTGGTGCAGCCCATGTGGTCTACACTCCTCCCAATCTGGTGTAACAGATCCTTCCTCTCAACCTTTCAGGCTACCTGAACTGGAAATCTGCTACATTCTCTCTTTTAGTGGATTCCACCACTTTAAAATTTGTTCAGATTCACATTTTAGAGGTATCTGAAGGAATCTGTGGAAGAGCTCAGTTTTCACTCTGGCCTCTTGGCTCTACCCTTTTGTATTCTATAATTATGAGTGTCAAGAGGAGGAAAGTCAGAATCTTGAAACGTGTTTAATCCAAGTCATATGAGGATATATTTAGAAAATTGAGGAGAGAACATTTAATGTGGAAATGTGAAGATTTGGGAACTATATATTGGGTATTCATGACTATTTCAAATGTCTTTATGCAGCAGTAGGATTTGATAGCAAAAGGCCAGAAAATGTGGACAGAGCAAAGATGGCAGAGTAAAAGCAAAGACTTGCTTGAGCAGCTCCCCAAAGCGCTACTAAAACATGTAAAAATGACTCTAAAAAATTTTTAGACTAACAGAATCCAGAAAACAACATAGTGAAAGAAATATCTAGCCCAAGACAACTTGGAAGATAGACAATAAAGGTCTATTGCACCACTGTCAGAAAGAGCAATCCAGTGAGGATCATATTGGCAAAGTCGGTACTATATTAAGCTTCGCCAGACTGCATCAGTGTCAGCAGTGGCAGTTTTCAGACTACTCAATCCACAAACACCTAAGACAACTTAGAAGATCAGTAAGAAATGTCTTGTCAGACCTGAGTGAGAAGGGAGTGTAGTCTGGTATCAGTCTCAGGGCAGCAGCAGCTGCAGTAGTTGCTCCTATAACTCTTGGCCCCTAGACAGTGGGGGGGGCGGGGGGGGGGATTGAGCAGTTGATCAGAGGGAGAATTACAGGCATATGTTTGCTGGTGTTGAGGCAGAATTTTCCTACTTTGCTCATGACTGAATCTGGGTCACAGCCTTGAGTGGTGGTCCTGTGGTGAGGAGGAGCACTAGAATGGTAGACTTGTGGTGGTGGTACAGAGGGGATCCCCCTCACAGTTGCAAGGTAGAAAAGAGTGCTTCTGGTCACTCATAGACCAGATCATAGGCCAGTAGAGGAGTAAACAATTCTCCTCTTACCATGCCACCTTAGAATAACTGAAAATTTACATGTCCCTAGAAGCATCTCTGAAAAGACCTGTACAAAACACTGAACGTTGGGACAGTACACTGTCCACACTGAAAGCAGAGCCTTACCTTAGTAAAGAGCTAAAAAGTCAAGTAATTCACTGCGAAAATGAGCAAACAGTGAGAAAAAGTCAGACTATCAAATCTTACTTTGTTGGCAAAAAAGACAAAAATATATAACCAGAAGAAAACAAAGTCAAAGCTCTTACATTCAAAGCCTCCAAGAAAAATAGAAATTGGTCTTAATGTCATAGAAGAGTTAAAATGGATTTTGAAAATCAAGTAAGAGAAGTAGAGCAAAAATTGGGAAGAAAAATGAAAGTGATGCAAATAAAATAATGAAAAATGAGTCAACATCCTACTGAAGGATACTCCTTAAAAATACTGAAGAACATCTGAAAAATACATCAAACCAAATGACAAGAGAGGTCCAAAAACACAATGAGAAGAAGAATGCCTTAAAATGTAGAAGGAGCCAAATGGCAAAAGAGGTCCAAAACCTCAGTGAAGAAAACGATTTCTTTAGAAATAGAATGGAGCAAATGGAAGCAAATGACTTTATGAGAAACCAAGAAATTAGGAAGCAAATCAAAAGAACAAAAAAATAGAAGACAGTGTCAAATGTCTCATTGGAAAAACAACTGACCTGGGAAAAACATATCCAGGAGAGATCACTTAAAATTACTGAAAGACATGAAAACAGTGATCAAAAATTTTTAAAAAGACCCTAGTTATCATTTTTAAAGAAATTGTCAAGGAAAACTATGCTGATATTTTAGAACAAAGGAGAGGAAAAGAAATTGAAAGAATCCACCGATCGCCTCATGAAACAGATCCGAAAAACAAAACTAGGAATATTGTGAACAAATTTCAGACCTTCTAGGTCAAGAAGAAAATCCATCAAGTGTCAAAGAAAGAAAGAATTCAAGTATTGTGGAAACACAATTAAGATAACACAAGATTTGGCAGCTTCTACATTAAGAGGTCAGAGGAGTTGGAATATGATATTCTGGAGGTCAAGCTAGGATTTCACCTATTCAGCAAAAGTATAATCATTCAGGGTAAAAAAATAGATATTCAATGAAATTGAGTACTTTCAAGCATTCTTGATAGAAAGACCAGAACTGAATAGAAAATTTGACATTCAAATACAAGACTCAGGAGAAGCATGAAGAGGTAAAAAGGAAAGAGAAATCATAAGGCACTTATCAAAGTTGAACCATTTATATTCTTACATGGAAAATGTTATTTGTAACTCAGGAGACCTTTCTAAGTAATATTGAGAGGATAATGCAAGGAAGACACACACACATATATGTGTATGTGTGTATTCATATTTGTATACATGCATATACGCTTGTATATATGGATGCATGTATATGCATATGTATATGTATGTGTATGTCTATATGCATACACTTACATATTTGTACATATGTGTATATACATATATAGAGAGAGAGAGAGACAGAGACAGAGAAAGAGAGAGCACAGGGTGAGTTGTGAATGGGAAATATGAATGGATGTTATCTAAAAATATCTGAATATCTACAAATAAATTGACTGGTGATAGGATTGTACTGGGAGAAGGAGGAAGGGAGAGGTAGAATGGGTTACACTATCTCACGTAAAATGGTCACAATAACACTTTTACAATGGAGAGGAAAAGGGGGGGAAGTTGAGAAAGAATGAGTGAATCTTAGTCTCAACATGTTTGGCTTATGGAGGGATAAGCATACACACTCTATTGGATATAAAAATCTCTCTTACCCCACAGGAAAGTAGAGGAGAAAGAGATAAGAGACATGAGGGGGATGATAGAAAGGACGGCAAAAGTGAGGAGGGGTTAATCAAAAGCAAACAATTTTGAGAAGGTACAGGTTTGAAGGAGGCAATAGAATAAATGGGGAGTAGGATAAGATGAATGGAAATATAGTCAATCTTTCACAGCATGACTGTTGTGGAAGTGTTTTGCATAACTACACATGTGTAATCCCTATCAAATTGCTTACCATTTCAATAAGGGTGCTGGGGAGGGAGGAAGGAAGAGAATATGGAACTCAAAGTTTTAAAAACAAATGTTAAACATTGTTTTCACATTGCAACTGGGAAATAAGGTAAACAGGCAAAAGATAGAAATCTATCTTGCCCTACAGAAAAATAAATAGAAGGGAAGGGAATAAGAGAAAGGAGATAATGATAGTAGCGAGGGCAGAATGGAAGAAGGGGTAATCAGAATGCCTGCCATCCCAAGGTGTGAGGAGGTGAGAGATGGGGAGAATATTTGGAACTCAAAATCTTGTGGAAGTGTATGTTGAAAACTAAAAATAAATTAATTTTAAAAAGAAAAATAAATAATTTTGTTTAAAAGAACATCAAAAGAGCAATAGCTTGAATCTGAGATGAGGTAAATTTAGGCTTGATAACAGGAAAGAAATTCCTAATAATTAAAATTGTACAAAAGTGTATTGGCCTCTCCCAAAAGCTAGTAGGTTTCCCTTCAAACAGAGTCTGCATAATCACTTGTTGAGGATACTATAGAATGGATTCCATTTGGACATTATTTGGATTACAGGGCTGCTGAGGTCCGTTGTGACTCTGAAATGTAGTGATATTGAGATGCTGGGACTAGCAACATTATGTAATTAACAACGTCACATTAACTGATAACAGACAAAATAAAAGAGGCAAGTGAGAAGCATATACTAAAATTGCTCCAATATCTTTCTCTTTTCACTTCTCCACTTTGTTGTCTTACACTATACCTAACTGCTTTAGCAAAATGCATTAGAGGAAAAAATGTGATTTTCAAATTGTGTGTGTGTCCTAGGAGAAGCATATGAGAACTTCATTAATTGGTGAAACAGATGTCAAAGAAACTTTGATTTTTGCCTTCTTTCAGTGATAGGAGTTGCTATGTAGGGACATGCCCTGGTAGTTTCTTACACATTTCAATGAACTAAAAGACATATTTGTTTCACTCCCACTACCACCAGGCATCTTTCCATTTTTCGTATTTGGGTACATGCCCATGTGATTACAGAAAGGATGTGTGCATTTGCTTTGTTTAAGCGCTTCTTTCAGAATATATTTTTTCCTATACTTTAATAGAGTACAATTCACAGCTCCTTTGCCAGTCTGAATGGATTTTTTTGTCAGTGTCTGGTTTGTAAAATGTTCCTACATTGATGCTTAGTGTTAGAAAGTATTTTATACCTTCTTACTGTGCAGGGAAGAATTGAAGATGACTTTAACAGGGAAGCATGGCGATATTTGTGTAGAATGTGTGCTGTGATAGCAAGTATATATACATGACTAGAACATACAAGCTATATTTAGCTTTCATTTCTGACCTTGATTAAGTGGAAACCATGTAATTTTCTCTGTCAGTGTCTTGCAGCCTTCTTGACTCCAGGCTAGATCTTCCAGGAAACGGAGGTATACTACTGTAAAGTGGGTTTCGAAGCTGTAGCATACAAATTGGACAATATGGTTCAGGAAGTTAGGAGTTTTTTCAATGCATATTTTGCTTTTCCTTAAGATGATACCTTTTTATTGTTTAGAAAGATCACACAAGTTGGTTATGATGCATATAGCTCTAACAATTAAAAGTAAAATTTATATTTAACACTTCCTTGGCTTATAAAGCACAGAGATTGTGTTTTGGAAATATGATAATATACCTTCAAAAAATTGCAAGACATAAAAAAACTCAGAGAATACTAATCTTCCTAGTTTTTTGCTGTTCTTTATTGATGCTACCCTGACATCAAATGAGTGTCTAGAAGCCATATGGCTATCCCTATGGAAATACAAATTAAATTTATTATTTTGCATATGTCCTAAACATTCAACACCAACTTAATTATTAAGATTTGCTTTCTCTATAAAAGAAACAGGATGGAAGGAAGAGGAATAGGAAAAAGGGAGGAAGTGTACAAGGAAATAAGGAAAGAAGGAAAAATAAGGAAGAAAGAAAAAGTAATGAAGGAAGCTAAGAAAAACAAGAAAAGAGGGAAAGAGAGGAGGAAAAGGGGAAGACAAAAGGAGGGAAAGAAGGAGAGAGATCAGAAAAAGAAAGAGGAAAGGTGAAAGGTAAGGAAATAATGATAGAGGAAAACAAAGAGAAAAGGAAAGAAGAAGAGAGGAGAGAAAGTGATGAGGGAAGGAAGGAAGAAAAAGAAGAGAGAAGGGAGGTGTAAAGAGGGAGGAAAGGAGGAAAGATAGAAGGAATGGAAAAAGAAAGGAAATAAAGAAAAGAAGGAGGAATAAAAGGAAAAAAGAAAAAAATATGAAGAAAGAAGGTAGGGGAAAAGGGAGGGATGAAGGAAAGTAAGAAGGGAATACAAAGGAAAGAAGGAAAGAAAGGAAGGAAAGAAAGAAGAAAGGAAAAAAGGACAGAGTACTACTTTCAGAATTTATTTTCTACTTTTTTTTGGATTGTCAGTGACTGAGTTTCTGTGACACGGAACACATTTTACGACAATTAATATCATTTTTTTATGGAAAAAATAGAATATTACAAACAAACATTGGTTTTACTCAATGACAAAATCATACAAACCAGTCCTTATGTATCTGCACAAGTTTTATTTAATCTCTGAAGTCAGAGTCAACTTTGACGTCAGATAATAACACATGCATGACTTTTCTATGTTTACCTCTAGGTAGTGCTTATATAAAGTAAGTTCTGAAAGATCTGAGACAAAAATCCCGGACATATTTCTTCTTTATTTACTTATTTATTTATTATGATTATAATTCCTTTTCAAATTGAGTTCAAAATTTCTTCACCCCCACCCATTGAGAAGATAAGCAATATATTAATTAAACATGTGAAATCATGCAAAAATATTTTCATTTTAGCTATGATGAAAAAAGAGCAAGAAAGATAAAGATGGTGAAAACATGGTGATTTAATAATTCCATCATTATTACTGTTATTATTTAGCATTCATAGTTTCTCTCTGGATGTGGGTGGCATTTATCATCATGGGTCCTTTGAAATTGTCTTGGATTGTATTGATCAGAATAGCCAAGTATAACCGTTAATCATCGTTTCTTTTATCTTACTATGCAGAATGATCTCCCAGTTGCTTTATTTGATATTGTTGTTTTATTTATCCTTTCTAAGATCACCCATTCATCATGTCTTATAGCATATTAAGATTCCATTGTAATCATATGCTGCAACTTATTCAACCATTCCTCAATTGTTGAACATTTCATCAAATTCCAGTTCTTTGCCACCAAAAAAAGATCTTATATAAGTATTCTGATATATGTAGGTCTTTTCCGTTTTCCTTTATCTGTTTTGGGGTACAGACTTAATAGTGGTATTACTCTGAGTCAAAAGGTATGTAGCTTTATTGCCCTTAGGGTATAGTTCCATTTTTTTCTCCAGAATGGTTGAAGCAGTTCACTACTTCACTAAGCTTCTCAGTGTACATATCTGTCTCTACCCTTTACCAATCCCCTCTACCATTTATCACTTCTGGTATTTGTGGGGTGTTAACATGGATTAATTTGCCTTTCCATGGTCAATAGTGATTTTGAGCATTTTTCATGTCACCATAGATCACTTTGGTTTCTTCTTCTGAAAATTCCTTGTTTATATCTTTTGATCATTTATCAATTGCTGAATGGTCCTTAGTTTTATAAATTAAATTCAATTTCCCATATATTTTAGAAATGAGGTCTTTATTAGAGAAACTTTGTGTAATTTTTTTTAAATATTATTTCATTGTCTATGATACCTTTTTAGAAAAATATAGTTTCCCAATTACCTCCTTTAGGTCTGTTTTGGCTTTTGCTTTGTCTAGGACTATAATTGCTTCCCCTGTTTTATTTTTTTTTTAATTCAGATGAGGTATAATCAGTTCTACTCCAGTCTCTGTGTCTCTCTGCTTCAAGTGTTTCTCTTGTACATAACATGTAGTTGGATTCTGATTTCTAATTCATTCTATCTGCTTATGTTTTATGGGTGAATTCCTTCTGTTCATATTCACAGTAAGGATTACTAACTGCATTTTTGTCCTTCCTATTTTCTTATATCTTCTACTTTCTTCTGTTTATCTGTTAATTTATCTTTATTTTTCTCTTATCTATCCTTTCTCAAAAGTCTATTTTCCTTCTCTGCTTCCCTTAATTCACCCTCCCTTTTATCATTCCCTCCCCTAATATCACTTACTCCCATGCCCTCCTATTTTCCTATTGGGAAATGGATTTCTATACTCATCTGAGTGTGAACATATGTCTGTATGCATGTATGTATGAATGTGTATATATGTATATATGTGTGTGTGCACATACATACACACACAGACATGCACACACACATTCTTCCCTCTTTGAATCAATTCCAATAAAAGTGAGATTCAAGCCTTACCTGGCACCCATCCCCACATTTTCCCCTCTTCCTTGCATGCCTCTTTTATGTGAGAAAATTCCCCCATTTTACCTCTCTTTGGCCTATATCCTTCTCCCCTTTTTGATTCCTTATTCTCACTGCTTCATTTTTTGAGAAGATCCCAAAATAATTAACCCACAACCATTTCCTTTGTCTATATACAGTTATTCTAACTGCCCTAATAATACCATTCTCAGAAGCTCTGATGGGGTGCTTGGGCCCAATTCTAAAATCACATTTCTCTTTAAAAATCACATTTCTCCCTTGCCTCAAAATGCTACCTCAGGTAGCTTAAGGACACAACCTGCCACAGCAACAAACTTTATCTCCTTTCCTGCTGCAGCAACCAACTGCACCTGTAGAACTTATTAGTCTGAACTAAGTATGTACTGACTGAACTGGTTGTGCACTGTCATAATGACATTCACTAGTCACTGACCAATCATATGTATCCTAGACTTAGACATAAGTAAAACCACACCTCCTGGTAGCCCCCCCCCCACCTTGGGTTATTTCACAATGAATTTTGGGTTAAGTACCTGGGCAGTAGATACCAAAAGTGCATGTTTCTTTAAGAACTGACCATTCCTTAACCATTCCCTAATCCCACCCCAAAACACCTAGTTAACATATTTGGCACAAGTTTTACTGTGGAATATTCTATATAAACTTTACCTACACCCCTCTAAGGCTGCAGGTTCCTTAAGAACTCTTGCCTGCTGAAAAAGCATAATAAATCTTTACCTTGACCTCCACAATGCTGGAGTCCATGAATTCTTCTCCAGGCAATCTACCCCTGGTACTCCAGTCCTTGTACAGGTCTCATACCACCCTCCCTTCTAACCCTCATCATATTCATATGTTATCTTTCAGCAGAGAAATGTAAATAGTTTAACTTTCTTACTCTTTACATTTAACATTTTATGCTTCTCTTGACAATTGTTTGAATGTCAAATTTTCTATTCAGCTCTTCTTTTCATCACAAATACTTTAAAGTCCACTATTTCATTGAATATCCATCTTCTTGTTAAAGATTAACTCATGTTTTGGAAAAGGGCCCCACACGTGCAAAAATACTTATAGCAGCTCTCCGTGGTGGCCAAAAACTGAAAGTCAAGGGGATGCCCATCAAATGGGGAATAGCTGAACATGTGGTGGTATATGAATGTAATGGAATATTATTGTGCTATAAGTAATAATGAACAGGAAGACTTCAGAGAGGCCTGGAAAGACTTATATGAACTGATGCTGTGTGAAAGGAACAGAACCAGTAGAACTTTGTACACTGCAACATACACAGTGTGCAAGGAATTTTTCTAGTAAACTTAGTCCTTCAAAGTAATGCAAGGACCTAAATAATTCCCAGTGGACTTTTGAGGCAAAATGCCTTCCACATCCAGAGAAAGAACTATGGAATTGGGATGCAGAATGAAGCAGACCATTTTCTTTTGTATTACATTTTGTTTTGTTTTATGGTTTCTTCCATTCATTTTAATTCTTCTATTCAACAATGACTAAGATGAAAAAGTATTTAATAGAAATGTGCATGTAGAACCTATACAAGATTACATGCCATCTCGGGGAAGGAGTGGGGATGCAAGGGGGAAGGAGGGAGAAGGAGGGGACAAAATCTAGAATATATAGAAGTGATTGTGGAACACTGAAAACAAATAAAATAATTAATAAAAAAGATTAACTCATTTTTTCTGGGGTGGTTACTCTTATTTGCAATCCCAGATTCCTTGCCTTCTAGAATATCATGCTCCAAGCCCTCTGCTCCTTTAATGTGGAAGCTGCTAAATCTTGTATGACCTGACTGTGACTCTATGATATTTGAAATGTTTCTTTTTGGCTGCTTGAATTTTTTTACCTAGTGTATCAGTAATCACCCCAATATACACAGAGGTGTTTGCTATCACAGGTTCTTACATCTGTATTCATACAAGAAAAGCAACTTTTGAGGGGTTTACAATTACTTTAATCAAGCACATGTATCAAACCTTTAACAAACATCTATGTAATTCATCTAATTCAGGGGAGTCAGCACCCCAAAATTCAAAGAAAATATAGAGATATTAAAATTCAACAGACATGGCTTTCTTTGCCTGCCCATAATTCAACAGACAAGCACAACTGTTTAACCATACCAGAGAGTGAAGCAGGATATCTGGTTTCTCAAAGTCAGAGGGCTCCTTAGTGGCTTCCCAGGGTCCTCATCTGGTACTCAAATTTTCTTGCAAAAACTAAGTCCCAAAGTAAAACCTCAACTCACAATATTTATACTGTTTTTTACAGCCAGAGAGTGTCACAACAATTTGATCCAGTGCCTCAATAGAAAAAACAAAGATACTTGGAAACCTCCTACAAAACAACTGCCCTAATTAAGCTTCCCAAAATGGGCAGGCCCATACATGGTGGAAAAGATCTTTAATCAAATAAAAATAATTAACAATACAAATATATACACTGTTTCTAGTTAAAGGAACTCTTGCTTTATGTACTTTACTCCTTGTAAAGACTCATAATTGATAAAGGCAAGATTCAATCTGAGGCACTTGATTATGCTAAACAGAAATAGCAAACGATCCTATTTTAATTGCCAGCACACTTGGCATTTCTGGAATTTGACTATCATACCTTTTGGTATTGTAATAGGTAAAGGAGTTGCCAAGTTGCATGAGGTCTTGTGCCCAGTGCTAGGATGCAATTCCTGGAAATTTTTCACTTCAGTTGTCTTACTCTTGTGCAATATATGCTCTTGGTGCTGCTGCCACTGGTGCTGATCCCACTTCTGTGCTGGCATTGCTATTACCACTTTCAAGGTCCATACGCTACTTTTGTAACCCCAAGATCCACATTCTGTAAAGAATCAACTGAATTGGGCTTTCAAACAGGCCCTACCGCAAGCCCTGCAACACTCTTGTTCTGTTCTCCTAAGCTGCCCTGGAATGACAAAAAAAGTAACTTTTTGCCACTTATCCTGCTCATAAATTCAGTCTCATGCCCTTTTTATGCTGTTTAGAGGGTCATGTTGAAGGACTTTGAAAAATTCACCCCTTCCATCTTAGTATCACTCCCACCAGCCAGAAAAGGAAGATTGTATATACTCTGTGTTTTTCTGTTATGCATAGGTCATTTCAAAATATTGATTTATTATCTTCTATTTTTTTTTCAATCAGTCAATATAATTTTTATTACTGAAACTTAAATACACAATAAGAAAAAAAGAAATGTAAACTAAAATACTGAAACAAATACAAAATAAGAAAAGGAAAAAATAACATGTCATGTGCACAGCAGAATGTAAGAGAATTTAAAATATAAGCAATAAATTTCCATTTCAAGGAAGCCTATTTAATAAATGTTACTCATTGTGATTAGAGATGCCCATGTTTTCTCTGCTTCGCTGTTAGTTTTCTTTTGTTATCTGCTGTGCATTTTTTATTTTGTTCTTTATCTTCCTTTCCCTACCCAAGGATACAATTGAGTGCGAATAAATTTGAATGTGTGTGTGTGTGTACAAACACATATACATACATATACACACATACTTTCCCTAACAAATTCTACCTGATATTTGTTTTTATGTTTACATGTATGTCTTAACTATCCTATCCCTCTTAACTCCTTAATTGCTTCTACCCATTACCTCTTCCTCCTATTACTTACCTAAGCCCCCCCACCAAGGATCCCTCCTTTGTCCTCCTATACATAATAATCTAAATATACTTCTATAAGCCTCCTTTAAGAAATTCCATCACTCTCCCCTCTAGAGATCCCACTGTTAGCCTCTCCCACTTCCCTATTCCCTTCACATGTTATTTCTTTCTGAATTTAGAAGACTTTTATACTCTTCTAAATATAAATGTATTGTTCCATCTTGAACCCATTCCCCATGAAAGTAGATTTCCAGAACTAACCACACTCTTCCCCCATTTAATTAAGCTGTGTTGGTTTTCCTCCTGCACTTAATTTGTATAAAACAATTACTCTTTTTAGCTGTTCCTAAGCAGTTTTATTTTTAAAGTCATACTCAGGTCTAACTTAATCTTACTTATGAACTACTTGATTACTAATAAGAATCTTAGACATATGTTTTACATTTTACATACATAAAAAGCTAACAGTCTGTCCTTATTAAGTCCCTTGTAATTAGTTTTTGGTATATAACGTTTATTTCTCTTGATTCTTTTACGTCAAATCTTTTATTAAGTTAAGGGTTGCTTTTTTGTAAACAAAGCTGTAAAAAGTCTGACAGTTCATTAGTTATCTATCTATATGTATTTCACTCAGGATTATGCTTAGCTTTGATGGGTATGATATTTTTGTTGTAATCCTAGTTCTTTGATATGTAGTGTTCAAAGATCTGGGATTTGTTAATGTTGCCACCCCTAGGTATTTTGTAATTCTAATTGTGGCACCACCATGTTTATATTGTTTTTTATCTTGTGGCTTATAACACTTATCCTTGAAATTGAGGTTTCAGTATTGGACTATAAAATTACTATGGGTTTTCTTCATAGAATTTCTTTCAGATGGTGAGATGGACTTTTTTTACTTTTACTTTCCTTCCCTGTTCTAATGCTTGAGGAAAATTTAATTATTTCCTGTATTATTGTATCAAGGTTTTTTTTTTTTAAATCATAACTTTCAGTTAGTCCTAGTATTCTTGATCTGTTTTTTTTGGTCTGTTCTCCAGATCAGTTTTTTTTTTTCTTATGAGATGCTTCACATTCTTTTCTAGTTTTTCATTCTTTATATTTCGTTTTATTATTTATTAATTTCTTATAACTCCATTGACTTCTCCTTGCCTAATTCTGATTCTCAGAGTCATTTTCTTCCTTAAGATTCTGGATCTCAAGTGTTGGAGAAGGTGTGGGAAAACTGGAACACTAATGTGTTGTTGGTGAAGCTGTGAAATGATCCAACCATTCTGGAGAGCAATGTAAAACTATGCCCAAAGGGTTATAAAACTGCATATACCCTTTTATTCAGGAATAAAACTTGTAGTTCTGCAACTGACGGAGATCAGAGAAACTGAATAGGACCCATATGTACCAAAATCTTGGCAGGTCTTTTTGTGGTGGCCACGAATTGGAAGTTGAGGGGATGCCCATTAATTGGTGAATGACTGAACAAGTTGTAGTACATGAATGCAATGGAATATTGTCATGCTATAAGAAATGATGAGAAGGTGGACTTCAGAAAAACCTGAAAAGGTTATAGAAATTGCTGAGTGAAGTGAGCAGAAACAGGAGAACATTGCACATTGCAATAGCAACATGGTTCAATGATTAACTTTGATAGATTTGGCTCTTCTCAGTAATACAATGACCTAAGGAAATTTCACAAGATTCGTAAATATGCTATCCACTTCCAGAAAAAGAAGCATGAAGCAGAAATGAAGATTTAAGCATTTTATTTACACTTTCTCTCCCTCTTGCTCTCCTTCCTCTCCTTCCTCTCCTTTCTCCTCTTCCTCCTCTTCCTCTTCCTCTTCCTCTTCCTCTTCCTCTTCCTCTTCCTCTTCCTCTTCCTCTTCCTCCTCCTCCTCCTCCTCCTCCTCCTCCTCCTCCTCCTCTTCTTCTTCTTCTTCTTCTTCTTCTTCTTCTTCTTCTTCTTCTTCTTCTTCTTCTTCTTCTTCTTCCTTGTGGGTCCTCCTTTGGTTCAAATTGTTCTTTACAACATGACTAATGTGAAAATGGATTTACTATGAAAGTATATGTAGAGCCTATATCAGATTGCATGCTGTCTGAGATAGGAGAGATTAGGGATAGGGAGAAAATTTAGGACTCAAAATCCTGTGGAAATGGATGTTGAAGACTTGAATATAATAATGAACTAATAATTTTAGGGAGCCAAGATGGTGGAGTAGAAAGACACACATATGCAGGCTCTCCCCACACAGCTCATAAAATACCTGCAGAGAGGGACTCTCAACAAATTCTGGAGCAGTAGAAGTGGAGAACAAAGGATTGGAGGAGATTTCCAGCCCAGGGTGACCTGAAAGGCCCACAGGAAAAGTCTGTTGCACAGGATGTGGAGCGGAGATCAGCCCACATACACACATACACACACACACACACACACGCACACAGAAACAGAGAGCACAGGGTGAATTGAATACGATGGGATCATATCTTAAAAAATAAAATTAAGGGGTGAGAGAGAAATATATTGGGAGAAGAAAGGGAGAAATGGAATGGGGCAAATCCTCTCTCACAAAAAAGGCAAGTAATAGACTTTTTAGTGGAGGGAAAAAGTGGGGAGGTGAGAGAAAAAATTGAAGCTTACTCTCATCACATTCGACTAAAGGAAGGAATAAAATGCACATTCATTTTGGTATGAAAACCTATCTTACAATATAGGAAAATGGGGGAGAAGGGGATAAGCATGGTGGGGAGGATGATGGAAGGGAGGGCAATGAAAAGAGGGAGCAATTAGAAATCAATACTCTTGGGGAGGGGCAGGACCAAAAGAGAGAGCAGAAGAAATGGGGGGCAGGATAGGATGGAGGGAAATATAGTTAGTCTTACACAACCCGTCTATTATGGAAGTCATTTGCAAAACTACACAGATATGGCCTATATTGAATTGCTTGCCTTCCCAAAGGGGATAGGTGGGGAGGGAGGGAGGAAGAGAAGTTGGAAATCAAAGTTTTAGGAACAACTGTTGAATATTGTTCTTGCATAAAACTAGGAAATGAGAAATACAGGTAATGGGGTATAGAAAGTTATCTTGCCCTACGGGACAAAAGAGAAGATGCGGATAAGGGAAGGGAGGAATGTTAGAAGGGAGGGCAGATTGGTGATAGGGGTAATTAGAATGTTCGATGTTTTGGGGTGGGGGAGGGGAGAAATGGGGAGAAAATTTGGAACCCAAAATTTTGAGGAAATGAATGTTGAAAACTTAAATAAATAAATTTAAAAATAATAATAATTTTAAAAATGTTATAAAACTATTTTGTATCTCATTTTCTAATTAGTTGATTTACTTTTCATAATCTTGCTGTTTTTTGGATTGTTCTTACTTTTTTAGGTTTTCCTCAATCCCTCTCATTGGATTTTTGAAGTCTTTTTAAAGTTCTTTAACGCATTCTTTTTGAGCAGGTGACCATTGACATTGCTGTTTTGAGTAGAAGAGGATTTCTTTGCTTGCTTCAATATCCTCCTGTGAAGATGAACCACTGCCTTCTATATTCCCATAGGAACTTTCTATGGTTGGATTCTTTTTCCTTTGCCTGTGCAATTCTTTTTTTTGCAAATAACTTGATTTTTAAAATCACCTCTAACCCTGAGGAATGGAGGATGATGCTTCTGGCTTCAGATCCTCCTTCAGTTCTTCCCTCTGGCCTGCAACTAGGACCAAGACCTCCAGTCTCCTGTAAATGTCCAGAGCCAGAGATTTCCCCACCCCACTGCCTCTGCATTCACCTAGTATGTGCTGGTTCCTTCTTGCCCCGATCACATCTCCCCACAACAATTGGGTCTGGCATTTTTCTCAGTAAAGGTTTTTGACTTAGATGCCTGACAACTCTTATTGTCCTGGGTGCAAGAGTACCTTTGGCTGAGGTCCAGGGAGCCTCCCAACTCACCTAATCCCAGTGGTTACCGTTTATTATTTAAGCAAATTTAGACCTAACTTGAACATGTTTACTCTTCACAGGGGCCAAACCTCATTCTGAGAATTTTCTTCAGATCTCCTCCCAATGCCCCAATATTTATTTGTAGTACTCCATGTTCACCCTGAGATGTTGTTTCACCTCTTTTGAGGAGGAAAATATTGAGAGACTGGAACGTTCTTATCTACACAGCCCAGAATCCTCTCTCCCTGCTTTCTTTTTGAAAGTAAGTTAATGATATTACAATAGCCAAGATGGAAGAATAAGAAGTAATTAGCTCTCATGTTCTACTACTGAATTATGAAAGCCCAGAGAATATTCCCGTATGAAAAATCTTAACAACTGAGACAGCAGAAAGATAGGGTATAACAGTCTTTTTTAATTTATTAATTATTTATTATTTTTAAATTTTTATTTATTAGATTTTAGTTTTCAACATTCATTTCCACAAGACTTTGAGTTCCAAATTTTTTCCTCATCTCTCCCCTCACCCCACCCCAAGACACCGTGCATTCTGATTATCCCTTTCTCCAATCTGCCCTCCCTTCTATCACACTCCTCCCTTCCCTTATCCCCATTTTCTTTCTTTTCTTGTATAGAAATCTTGTGTAGATTTCTATATCCCTTATTTCTTATTTCCCAGTTGCATGGAAACACAGTTCTCAACATTCGTTCCTAAAACTTTGAGTTCCAACTTCTCTCCATTCCTCCCTCCCCACTCAACCCCACTGAGAAGGCAGACAATTCTATATTGGCTATACATGTGTAGTTATGCAAAAGATTTCCATAATAGTTATGTTGTGAAAGACTAACTATATTTCCCTCCATCCTATCCTTCCCACATTTATTCTATTCTCTCTTTTTAGCTTGTCCCTCCACAAAAGTGTTTATTTCTAATTACTACCTCTTCCCATTTTCCCTCCCTTCTATCATCCACCCCAACAACCAACTTACCCCCTTCTCTGCTGCTTTCCTGCAAGATAGATTTTCATACCAAATTAAGTGTGCATGTTATTCCCTCCTTAAGCTGAATGTGATGACATTAAGCTTCTCTTTTCCCTCTCACCTCCTCCCTCTTCCCCGCCATTGAAAAAGTTTTATCTTGTCTCTTCTTTGATAGATAATTTGCCCCATTCCATTTCTCCCTTTCTCCTCCCAATATATTGCTGCCTCACCATTTAATTTAATTTTTTTTTATATCAGCCCTTCTTATTCAACTCACCCTGTGCCCCTGCCCATAGTCACTTCAACTATCCAAATACTGAGAAAAGTTTCAAGAGTTACAAATATTATCTTTCCATGTAGGAATGTAAGCAGTTCAACTTTAGTAAGTCCCTTAGGATTTCTCTTTCCTGTTTACTTTTTCATGATTCTCTTGATTCTTGTGTTTGAAAGTCAAATTTTCTATTCAGCTCTGGTCTTTTCATCAAGAATGCTTGAAAGTCCTCTATTTCATTGAATGACAATTTTTTCCCCTGAAGTATTATACTCACTTTTGCTGGATAGGCGATTCTTGGTTTTAATCCTAATTATTTTGACTTCTGGAATATCATATTCCAAGCCCTTCAGTCTCTTAATGTAGAAGTTGCTAGATCTTGTGTTATCCTGATTGTATTTCCACAATACTCGAATTGTTTCTTTTTGGCTGCTTGAAATATTTTCTCCTTGACCTGGGAACTCTGGAATTTGGCTACAATATTCCTAGGAGTTTTTCTCTTCAGATCTCTTGCAGGAGGTGATCTGTGGATTCTTTCAAAATTTGCTTTACCCTCTGCTTCTAGAATATTAAGGCAGTTTTCTTTGTTAATTTCATGAAAGATGATGTCTAGGCTCTTTCTCTGATCACGGCTTCCTATAATTTTAAAATTGTCTCTCCTTGATGTATTTTCCAGGTCAGTTGTTTTTCCAATGAGATATTAGACATTGTCTTCTATTTTTTCATTCTTTGGTTTTGTTTTGTAATTTGTTGGTTTCTCATAAAGTCATTAGCTTCCATCTGCTCCATTCCAATTTTTAAAGAATTATTTTCTTCACTGAGATTTTGAACCTCCTTTTTCATTTGGCTAATTCTACTTTTTAATGTTTTCTCCTCCCCATTGATTTTTTGGACCTCTTTTGGCATTTGGCTTAGTCTATTTTTAAAGGTGTTATTTTCTTCAACAATTTTTTGGTCTCCTTTAGCATGCTGTTGACTCGCTTTTAATGATTTTCTTGCATTGCTCTCATTTCTCTTCCCAATTTTTGCTTCACCACTTTTACTTGATGATCAAAATCCTTTCTGAGCTCTTTTGATGGCCTGAGACCGTTGCATATATTTTTAGAGATTTTGGATGTAGAAGCTTTGACTTTTATGTCTTCCTTTGATGGTATGCTTTGTTCTTCCTCATCCAAAAGGATGGAAGGAAATATCTTTTTGCTAAGAAATTAATCTTCAATATTCTAATTTTTCACTTTTTTTTTGGAGCATTTTCCCAGCAGGTTATTTGACTTTTCAGTCCTTCACAAAGTGGAGTGTATACAATAGGAACCTTTAGGCTGGCAAGAAGTAAGTAAGTTCTTGGTTCCTCCAAGGTGACACAATCAAGGGAGAGGAGTTTACTCCTCTCCTGGCCTGTACTCTGGTCTGGGAGAAACCACAAACTTTTCTTCCCAGGATCTGCAAGTAGGATTCCTTCTCCAGAACCTCCACCAACTCCATCACTCCTCCTCACCCCAGGGCTGCTACTGAGAACTGAGACCCAGATCAGCTGCTCAGTTATCTCAAGGTTTTTAGGTGGAGGGCTCCAAAAAGGACACTGTCCTGTAGTGGCTTCCACTGTGTTGGGACCAGGGCTAGAGTGGACCCTGCTCCCTTCTCACCCAGGTGAAAGAGCCTTCTCACTAACCTTTAAAGCTGTAATTGGCATTTGTGGATTAAGAAATCTGGGGACCTCAACAGCTCCCCATGCTTCCACACCCTGAAGCCTGCTCCAGCCCAGTCTGTATCATGCTGCATGGCCAAGGATGGGCTGCACTCAAATCTGTGCCCAGTGTGATAGAAATTTCCTGTCAGTCTTTCAGCCTGTCTTGGGCTGGAAATCTCTTTCTCTCTGTTGTTTTGTGGCCTCTGTTGTTCTAGAATTGGTTTAGAGTTATTTTTACAGGTATTTTGTGGATTATGGGGGTAGAGCTAGAGCACGTCCCTCCTTCTCTACCATCTTGACTCAGTCCCCTGGTACACCAATCTCGTAGTGCAGAAAGCTTGATGAAATAATGGGAAACATCCTTCTCACATTGTGGGAGGGGGAGAAGTACAGGACAGGAGGCATCCGAGCAAGCCAATGACAAGTCCCACCTCAGTAAACCAGGGGTACATTCTGAGTCCCAGGATGATGAAGCATACAGATGCCAACACTAGGGTCCCCCTGAGTGCCTCATTACAGGCAGGGGAACTAGTAGACACCAGCTCAGCAAACCACTAAGTATGTCAGCATTCTCCAGTACTCAAATCTCCCAGTACTTCAGCACAATGCCTGGAAACACAACTCCAGGAGGCACAGGTACATGCTTGCACACATCTTTGAGCTGTTAAAATAATCGAATGCTTTGAAGAAGCTGAAGTGAGCTGGTATACCTCAGTGGCCAAACTTCCCATCTCTAATCTGAGAACTCCAGTGTTCCTGACTCAGCACCAGGTAAACTTCCAGACCTCTACAGTCTCCAGCTGCCATCATCTGAGACCCCAGAACAAAAAATCACTTACTGACTCTGGGGCCCTAAGCAAAAACAAAACAACAACAACAAAAAAACAAAAAACAAAAAACAAAACCTTGAGTCAGTGCCCCCTGTGCTACTGCAAGAGAGCTGAACTTTAAAAGTCAGAAAATAGGCAAACACAATGAGCAAAAAGTAGAAATGGATAATGACCATAGATTATTATTATGGGAACAGGGAAGATCAAGGCACTAATTCAGAAGAAGGAAACATTGTCAACATACCCATATGCAAAACCTCAAAATTGAAGATGAACTGATCTCAAGCCCAGAAAGCCTTCTTGGAAGAACTCAAAGAGGATTTTTAAAGTCAAATAAGAGAGGTAGATGAAAAAATGGGAAAAGAAATTAGTGGTATGCAAGAAAGAATTGATAGCTTGGGGTGGAGGCAAAGGACAGAAATTTTAGAAAATAAGACCTTCAAAAATATAGTTGATCAAATGGGGGAAAGGTACGCTGAACAAAACAGTTCCTTGAAAAAATGAGGTTGGCCAAATTGGGGGGGGGGGAGGTGGTGGCTGGTGGAGTAATGTACACAAAAGAACACAACTCCTTAAAAATAAGTATTGGCCAAATAGAAAAGGAAGCACATCAACTCACCATAGAGAAGAACTCTTTAAAATGTAAAATGGGCCAAATATAAAAAAAAAAGAAAAAGAGGTACAGAAACTGATAGAAGAAAGCAATTCATTAACATTAGAACTGGGCAAGTGTAATGAATGTATGAAATATGAAACATCAGTCAAACGAAATAAAAGAAGGAAAAATAATAGAAGAAAATAGAAGAAAAGTTAGAAAAACAATTGAACTAAAAAATAGATACGGGAGAGATGACTTAAAAATCATTAGTATACTTGAAAACCATGATGAAAGAAGAGGATGGACAGCATCATTAAGAAAATTATCAAGAAAAACTCTACTGAGATCCTAGAATCAGAAGGTAAAACAGTCATTGAAAGAATCCACCACTCACTTCCTGATAGAGATTCTAAACTGAAAACTCCAAGGAATATTATAGCCAATATAGGAGAGGGGAAGAAGTAGTAAGGGAAAAGAAGAAGAAAAGGGAGGGGATTGACAGAAGGGAGACTAGACATAAGCAGGTCATATCAAATGTAAAACTCTAGAATGGAGGGAAAGGGAGAAAGAAAAGAGCAAAGCACAAACGAGGGGAACAATAGGATGGAAAGAAAATCACAGATAGTAAATTATAACTGTTAATGTGAATGGATGAACCCTCCTATAAAACAGAAGTGAATAGCAGGGTGGACTAAGAATCATAATCATACAATATATTGTTTGCAAGAAACTCATTGGAAACAGAGGGATACACATAGAGATAAGGTAAAATCCTGGAGTAGAATATATTAGGCTTCAGATGAAGTTAAAAAAAAAACAAACAGGAGTAGCAATCCTGATCTCAGATAAAGCAAAGGAAAAATAGATCTAAATAAAAGAGATAAAGAAGGAAACTAGATCCTGCCAAAATATACCATAGACAATGAAGCAAAACCATTACTGAATATATATGCACCAACTGCTATAGCACCCAAATTCTTAGGTGAAAAGTTAAGGAAGTTACAGGAAGAAATAAATAACAAAACTGTAGTAGTAGGGGACCTCAACCTCTCCCTCTCAAAACTAGATAAATCTAATTACAAAATGAACAAGGAGGAAAATAAGGAGGTAAATAGAATTTTAGACAAGTTAGACAGAACAGAACTCTAGAGAAAATTGAATGAGGATTTAAAATGAATATGCCTTTTTTTCTCATTGGCATATGGCAAACGCAGAAAAGTAGACCACTTATTGGGGCATAAAAAACTCACAATCTGATGTGGAAAGGTGGACATATTAAATGTATCCTTTTCAGATCATGATGCAATAAATATTACACATAAGAAAGAGCCATGGAAATGTAGACTAAAATTAATTGGGAACTAAACAATCTAATTTTAAAGAATGAGTGGTTCAAACAGCAATTTATAGAAACAACCAATAACTCCATCCAAAAGAATGACAATGATGAGAAAACATGCCAGAACTTATGAGATGCATCAAAAGCAGTTCTTAGGGGAAGTTTTATAACTCTAAATGATTACAGGAGTAAAATATAAAAAGAAGAGATCAATGCGTTTGGCATGCAACTAAAAATGTTAGGAAAAGAACAAGTTAAAAATTCTCATTTAAATACCAAATTAGAAATTCTGAAAACCCAAGGATAGGTTAATAAAATTGAAATTAAGAAAACTATTGAACCAATAAATAAAGCTAAAAGCTGCTTTTATGAAAAAAATAATATAATAAACAAACCTTTTTTTATTTCTCTTAAAAAAAGAAAGAATACAAAATTACTAGGATCAGAAATGAAAAGACTGAAGTCACTACTAATGAAAAGGAAACCAAAACAATAGTTAACAATAGTTAAAGACTACTTTGTCCAAATGTATGCTAATGAATTTGACAAGCACAGTGAAATGGTTGAATATTTAAAAATTTAAATTCCCCAGATTAACAGAAGAAGAAATAAAATATTAAATAACCCCATTTCAGAAAAAGAAATTGATGAAGCCTCCAATGAATTATTTTGAAAAAATCTCCAGGGCCAGATGCATTTTCATGTAAATTCTATCAAACATTTTTTAAAAAAATAGTTCCAATACTATATACATGATTTGGGAAAATAGGTGAGGAAGGAGTCCTACAAAGCGTTTTCTATGAAGCAAATATGGTGATGATACCTACATTGGGAAGAGCTCAAAGAAAGAAAATCACAGCCCAATTGCCCTGATGAATGTAGATGCAAAATACTTAAATAAACTATTAAAAAGAGATTACAGCAACTTGTCTGGAAGAAAATACACTATGACTAGTTAGGATTTATACTTGAGATGAGTGATGGTTTAATATAAGAGAAACTATCACTATAATTGACCATATAAAAAACCAAACTAACAGAAATCAGATGATTATCTCAATAGATGCAGAGAAAGCATTTGACAAAATACAACATCCATTCCTATTAAAAACACAAAAGCATAGGAGTAAATGGAGTCTTCCTTAAAATGACAGGGAGCAACTATCTAAAACCATAAGTAAGTATTAAATGTAAGGAGGATAAGCTAGAAGCTAATCAAATAAGAGTGGCGATGAAACAAGGATGTCCATTACCACCACTGTTATTGAATATTGTAGTAGCTTTAACAATAAAAAAAGATAAAGAAACTGAAGGAATTAAGAGAGGCAAAAAAGAAACAAAGGTATCACTCTTTGCAGCTGATATGACAGTATACTTAGAGAATCCTAGAGAACCAAGTAAAATTTACTTGAAATAATAAACAAATTTAACAAAGTTGCAGGAAATAAAATAAGGCCACATAAATCATCAAGATTTCTATATATTAATAACAATGCCCAACAGCAAGAGGTAGAAAGATAAATTCAACTTAAAGTTATTGTAGACATAATAAAATGTTTGGGCATCTACCCGGCAAAACAAACCCAGGAACTATATGAATACAATTTCTCACAAATAAAGTGAGATCTATACAATTGGAAAAATACTAGCTGTTCATGGATAGGCCAAGCCAATATAATGAAAATGACAATTCTACCTAAATTAAAGTACTTATTCAGGGACATACCAACCAAACTACCAAAAAGCATTTTATGGAGCTAGGAAAATAATAATAAAATTCATCTGGAAGAACAAATGTTCCAGTATAGCAATGGAATTAAAGAAAAAAAACTCAAGGGAACGTGACCAAGCAGTACCAGATCTTAAGTTGTGTTATAAAACAGTAATCATCAAAGCTACTTGGTACTGGATAAGAAACAGAATGGTAAATTGATAGAAGTGTGCAGGTACACAAGATAAAATATTTAATGAAAATAGCAATCTACTCTTTGATATATCCAAAGACTCCGGATTCTGGGATAAGAACTCACTACTTATGAAAAATGTGTGGGGGAAAATGGAAAATAGTATGGCAAAAACTAAATACAGAACAATATCTTACAACCTATAGCAAGAAAAAGTCTAAATGGCTACACAATTTAGATATAAACCACTCATACTATAAGCAAACTAGGAGAGCAAGGAATAGTTTACCTCTCAGATCTATGGAAAAGGGAAGAATTTATGACTAAACAACAGATCCAGAACACTAGGAAATACAAAATGGATGATTTTGATTTCATTAAATTGAAAAGTTTTAGCACAAACAAAGCCAATGCAACCAAGATTAAGTTAAGGTAAGATACATTTCTTTACTCAATTGAGTGTGTATGCTATTCTCTCTTTGAACCCAATTCCAATGAGAGTAAGTTTCACTCAATCCCCTTCATTCCTCCCCTCTTCCCTCCCACTGTAAAAGCTTTTCTTCCTGCCTCTTTTATGTGTGATACTTTGCCACATTCTTCCTCTCCCTTTCTCTTTCTCCTAGTACATTCCTTTCTCATCCCTTAATATTATTTTTAGATATCACCCCTTCATATTCAACTTACATCTGTGCCTTCTGTCTATAAATACTCCTTCTAATTTCCCAAATAATGAGAAAGGTCTTATGAGTTATAAATATCATTTTCCAAAGTAGTTTAACTTTAATAAGCTCCTCATGATTTCTCTTTCTTGTTTAGTTTTTCATGCTTCTCTTGAGTCTTGCATTTGAAAATTAAATTTCCTCTTCAGCTCTGGTCTTTTCTCAGAGATGCTTGAAATTCCTCTACCTCACTGAATATCCATTTCCCCCTGCATAAATTGTATTCAGTTTTGCTGATGATTTCTTGATTGTAATCCCAACTCACTTGTCCTCTAGAATATCATATACAAAGGCCTCCTATCCTTTAACAAAGAAGTCAATAAATCTTATGTTATTATAATTGTGTTGCAACAATACTTAAATTGTTTCTTTCTGGCTGCTTGCAATATTTTCTTCTTGATCTGGGAACTCTGGAATTTGGCTACAATATTCCTAGGAGTTTGCTTTGTGGAATATCGTTCAGGGGATGATTGGTGGATTCCTTCAATTTCTATTTTTCCCTATGATTCTAGAATATCAGGGAGATTTTTCTTGATAATTTCTTGAAAGATGATATCTAGGCTGTTGTTTATTTGTTATTATTTTTATCATGACCTTTCCGGTATTCCAATAATTTTTAAATAATCTCTCTTGGATCTATTTTCTAGGCCAGTTGAGATATTTCTCAGTCTTCTATTTTTTTCACTCTTTTTGTTTTGTTTTATCATTTCTTGATTTCTCATAAAGTCATTTGCTTCCATTTGCTCCTTTCTAATTTTTAAGGAATTCTTTTTTCCAGTGAACTTTTTTACCTTTTTCTCCTCCAATTAGTTAATTCTACTTTTTAAGGCATTGTTTTTCTCATTGATTTTTTGTTTTCTTAATGTGTTATTTGCTTTGATATTTTTTGTCTCCTTTACCAAGCTGTTGACTTGTTTTGCATGGTTATGTTGATTCACTCTCTTTTCTCTTACCAATTTTAGCTATACTTAATTTTCCTTACCTAATTTTCAAAATCTTTATTTAAGCTCTTCTATGGCCTGAAACCAATTCATGTTCTTTTGTTGGAGGCTTTGAATATAGGAGCTTTGACTTTGTTGCTTTTTCCTTAGTGTATGTTTTGATCTTCCCTATCACCATAGTAACTTGCTACAGTCAGAGTATTTTTTCCATTGTTTATTCATTTTCCCAGCCTATTACTTCATATTTTAACACTTTGTTGAGACTGAGCTCTGCTTCTATGGTGGAGGGCAAACTGTTCAAAGGGGTTTGTGCAGTTGTTTTCAGATACTTTTAGGGACCTGTAAGTTTTCAGTTTTTTCAAGGAGATCTAAGGAGAGTGTGATTACTACTCTCCTGGACTGTGCTCTAGCTTGTGAGAGATCACAAGTACTTTTTTTTGTCCTGGAACTATAGGGATAGTCTCCCTTCCACTGTGGCCACAATCTATGCTGTGCTAGTGCTCCTCCTCACCCTGGGAATATCACCCAGGACTGTGGCCCAATTCTGAGTATGGGCAAAATTATAGAGTCCTGCTCCAGTGCTAGCATAATAAAACAAACAAAAAAACCCTCTGTATTCTCCTTCTGACCAATTCTTCATTCCCCCTTGTTTTTTGTGACCTTAGAAATCCCAAAGAAGCTGATGTCAGTGCTCCTGCTCATTCAGTGACTCCCATGGCCTGCTCCTGATTTCCTGGCACTGAGCCTATTCTGGTGCAGCCTCCCTTGAACTGCATTCCACTCTCACCAAGGTGTGACAAACCTTTCCTACTGACATTCCAAGTTGATTCAGGCTACATATTTCTTTCACTCAAGTCTTTTTGTAGGTTCTGCTGCTGTAGAATTTGTTCATAGTCACTTTTTTAAAATATTTGGATTGTGTTGAAAAAAGACCATGTGAGTCTTTGCTTTTTTTCAGCAATCTTGACTGTCTTCCTCAACATTTTTCCTAAGTTTTGAGGTTCAAATTATATCCCTCCCTTTCTCCTTTCCCACCTCCCTGAGACAATAAACAATTTGGTATAGGTTATACATGTACAATCATGTAAAATGTTTTCATATTACTCATTTTGTTCAAGAAAAAAGGAAGCAAGCAGGAGTGAAGGCAAAAGGGAAGGAAGGAAAGGATGAAGGAAAGAAGGAAGGAAGAGAGGGAGGGAAGGAAAATAGGAGAGATCAAGAAATTATACTTTAGTCTCTATTCAAATAACATCATTTTTTTCTTTAAAGTGGATAACATTTTTCATCATGAGTCCTTTGCAATTGCCTTGTATCTTTACACTGCTAAGAATTGCTAAGTCATTCACAATTCTTCATCGTATGAAATTGTTGTTCCTGTGTACAATATTCTCTTGATTCTTCTCACTTCATTTTGTTTCATTTCATGTAAGACTTTACAGGGTTTTTTTTTTTCTTCTGAAATCATCTTGCTTGTCTTTTCTTAGAGTGCAATAATATTCCATTACAATAATAAAACACAGCTTGTTCAGCTATTCCCAAACTAATGAACATTCCCTCAATTTCTAATTCTTAGACACCACAAAAAAAAGCCACCATAAATATTTTTGTACAAGTAAGTCTTTTGTCCTTTTTTTAGGTGTAGGGTGTATTTCCCATACAATTCTAGTAGTGATTTCCTTTTATTCTAAGATAAAATGAAGCTATTACTCTTAATATGACATTTTTCTCCAAATTTTAAGGGCTAAGATAAATTCTATCAAGATTTTACAACTGTGAAACCACTGGACTGGTGGAGGTAGTGAAGGCAGAATGAATTACAATGTTTTTGAGACTAAAAATTAGGGAAATTTGCATGAACATTATAAGAGAATTACTTACTTTTGCTCTAAGCAGGAATGACCACATTAAAATTTGGAACCACTAAATACTAATTCCATATATGTACATATATGCATATATGTGCATACACACACACACACACATATATATATAAACAGATTGATAGGTAATATGTCAAGTTTAAAATAAAATGAAACTACTAATAAATCTGTAAACTCACAAGACAGATATATATTATCTTGATAAGACAACTTCAAATTCTCATAATCAACAGAGATTTAAAGAATCAAAGCCAATTCCAATTGCTTACAATATGAGATTTTATGCAAATATCACAATTGCTATTTTAAAACCAGCATATTAACTCTCAAAAGGTTTCATTTGTTTATTCAAATTATTTAATTGATAATTACTAGAATTATGCAAATGAGGTTAAAGTAGAATGTTCAATATTTAGTTGGAAACCTTTTTTATGGGCAATACCCATTTCAAACAAAAGCTGAGTATAATTTATTAATAAAGTCCAATCCAATTTTCATGGCAGAGTTGCATAAAACAAATTTAATACCCATTAACATAAAATAAATTGCATCATTTCTTAAGTAAGGATAGATCCGTATTAATTATTTCTGAGTGCAGGGAGGAGAGAGGATAATATAATTGACTTTTAAAATTAATTTAATTTGTTTTGAAATTACAATATGTAAATTGCTATTGCCACAATTCCTATTTTTGTTAAAGATTTATATACATATAATTGATACTAAAAAATGAGAGATAAAGTAATTATCTTTGATTAAAGGCATTTCCCACCTCCTGCTTAGAGAAGAAGATAAAAAATCAAAAGATTTTTGGCTCCTCTTTCTTGTGTATGGTAACTCAGTTTAGATATTGGAAGTTCATAGTCAATATTAAGGGAACTACTGATAAAAAAAGGGGGGCTTTGGGATAAGGACTTTATGAAAACATAAAACAATTGTCACAGAAATAATATATCAAAAAGGACTTTTGTCACCTTTATTTTCACCACAGTCTAGAAAGAATTATTAAAATAGCTTGAGCTTTGAACTACATATGTCAGAGGTGGGGATGGGAAGCTGTAACATCTTCTTGATTCTTCAGTCATTAATCAAATACTTGACTTTCCTATTAAATTCTCATCAATGACAGCTAGCGGCACAGTGGTCGAAGTGCTGTATCTGACATCAAGAAAATCTAAGTTCCAATCTTAGCTGTGTGACCCTGAACACGGGGCAATCACCCAGTCACCCTGACTTAAGTCTTGCACTGAACTTACATGACTGGAGGATAGAGTGAGGCTGATGAATTTGAATGGCCCTGAATTATTTTAATTCAATCCATTTGCAGGTCAAACCATCACCCTTCTAACATCATTGGTCCTTCTCAAGAATGAAGAACAAACATCAATTTGATAGTAGTAACTTTAAGCCTGGGGACCCAAATGACCAGTTCCAGTTGTGCAATGTTGCTATCTCTTTTCTCCTTCTCCTCTTCCTATATCTTGGGGTTTGTGAGCTAGATCCCCTCAAAATTTGTTTATTTATTCTATTACTTTTTTAAACTGGGGCAATTAACTCTTTTGTCTCATGTAGTTGTCATTCCCAATTTCTTGAATTATAACTCTGGGAAACCAGGCTTTCATAAAGCGCAGCACGATTCAATGGAACTACTTGACTATGCCTTTAAATTCAAATCACTTTGGTTCTCATTGATTGGTCAATAATAGGTTGAAACTCAAGCATCACTTGCTCACTGTTTGGGTTGAGAGGGTTCTGTGCAAATAAAAATTATTTCTCTTTTTTTGGCTAGAAACCCAGAAATCAGATTGATTCTCAATCCTGTTTAAAGTCAAACTAGACTGTCTTTTACCTCAATTGTTACCTTGCCTTTAATCTCTGAATAGGTATTGCCTCAGACAAACTGAGTCCTGGGAAGGACCCTAGTTAAAAAAGCCCAGGGTTACCCACTGCATCCAGGGTGATTGCCAATGATCCACACATATGTCTTGCCACTGGACTCTGATGACTCTTGAGAGGATGACAGTGATGACTTTGCATAGCCTTGCCTCACATAAATCCAATTAACTTGCAAGTCAAGATAATACCCACCTGAGGTCATTGGTCCTCTTCAAGACTTAAGAACAAACAACAACCCTGGACATATCACAACTTCAATTGGCTCAACTATAAAATGGAGATAATAATATTTTCTACTTTTCAGGGTTGTTCTGAAAGTCAAATGCAGGGAGTGTTTAATCAATGCTTATTCCCATTCCTTCCTCTCTATCACTATATATTCTCATTTTCCATAACAGGATGCAAATAGATGAGGAAATTCTTACATTTATGCTTCTAATTTAGTTTAATGGAATATAATTAAGTTCATTGAGAAAGAGAAAGGAAGGAAGGAATGAAGGAAGAAAGGAAGGAAGGAAGGAAGGAAGGAAGGAAGGAAGGAAGGAAGGAAGGAAGGAAGGAAGGAAGGAAGGAAGGAAGGAAACATTTTAGATTGAGTTAACAAAAAGGGCAAATATATCTGGCTTCAGACTGTGGATGTACCAGGAATTTAATACTCTGAGACGTAAAAAAGTGTAGGTTTTGAACAGCAGTGAATAGTCTAATTTAGCTGGATCACATAAGTATGTAGAGGGCATCAATATGTAATGAGTTTGGAGATAACATATCACTAGATAGTAGAGAGCTTTGAACTTTATTTATGATATAGTAGGAAACCACTGGAGATTGCTTAGCAAATTAGTGACAAGACTAAATCTATTTTTAAGGAATACTGTTCAAGTAATAGCACAAACTACATATTAAAGGCAGGAGAGTGTAGAGTCAACATCCATTAAGAAACTACTGAAGTAAACTGGGGGTTGTTATGAATGCTAATTAAAGAGGGAATAGAGAATGAAGGGAATAAGGGACTATTGAAATAATCTAAGAATAATTGAGTCAAGATAGTGAGAATAACCAAGAAACTGCCTGAGCAGTTTCTTTCAGAAACAACATTAAATCAAGCCTCTAAATCAATTCTGGAGTGATGGAACCCACAAAAACATGGAGTGAAACAATTTTCCAGTTTAAGATAACAGAAAGATTTCAGGGAAGGTTGCTGTTATTTAGATAAAAGGGGAGTGCAGCCCAGCAAAAGCAGCATCTGAACAAGCTGGACCCAGAATAGATCACCAACCTAGATCCTTTGGCTCTGGCTCAGTGGGTCAGCAATGAGGCTGCAAGTCGCAGTACAAAAAATAAATTTTGACACACAGAACCCTAGCACAACAGGCACAATTAGACCAGACCAAAAGCAGCTCAGTGGGCAAGGTGCAGCCACCTGAGGCTTCTGAGGTGGGGTTGGGGTGGGAGGAAGCACTTGGTCCCCAGTAAAAGAAGCTTGTGATAGTGCCCATTTTGCACAGGAGCACAGCTCAACTTTAAAACTCATTAAATAAGTTGAAAATGAGTAAGAAATACAAAATAATCCAGTTCATAGAAAGCTACTATGGCAACAGGAAAGATTAAAACAAACTCAGAAGAGGACAATGTTAAATTTCTCTTTTTAAAATGTATTTATTTATTTAAGTTTGAAACATTCATTTCCAAGAAATTTTGAGTTCCAAATTTTGTCCCTATCTCTCCCCTCCAGCACCCCAAAACACCAAGCATTCTAATTACCCCTACCACCTATCTGCCCTCCGTTCTAACACCCCTCCCTTCTCTTATCCTTATCTTCTCTTTTGCTGTAGGGGTAGATAAATTCTATACCCCATTACCTGTATTTCTTATTTTCTAGTTGTATGAAAGAACAATACTCAACAGTTGTTCCTAAAACTTTAAGTTCCAACTTCTCTTCCTCCCTCCCTCCCCACCCATCCCCATTGGGAAGGCAATTAATTCAACATAGGCCATATCTGTGTAGTTTTGCAAATGACTTCCATAATAGTCGTGTTGTATAATACTAACCCCATTTCCCTCCATACCGTTCTGCCCCCCATTTCCTCTGTTCTCTCTTTTGACCCTGTCCCTCCCCAAGAGTGATGACTTCTAGCTGCTCCCTCCTCCCACTGCCCTCCCTTCTTTCATTCCCCCCACCCTAATTATCCCCTTTCCCCCATTTTCCTATATTGTAAGGTAGGTCTTCATACCAAATTGAGTGTGCATATTTTTCCTTTTTAAACCAAATATGATGAGAGAAACCTTCACTTTTTTGCTCTCACCTCCCCACTTTTCCCCTCCATTGAAAAAGCTTTTTCTTGCCTGTTTTATGAGAGATAATTTGTCCTATTCCATGTCTCCCTTTCTCCTCCCAATGTATTCCTTTCTCACCCCTTAAATTTATTTTTTTAGATATCAACCCTTCCTACTCAACTCACCCTGTGCCTCTGTGTACATATATATATGTATATATGTATGTATGTATGTATGTATGTGTGTATGTATGTATGTGTGCATGTGTATAATCCCTCCAACTGCTCCAATAGTGAGAAAAGTTTCAAGAATTACAAATATTACCTTTCCATGTAAGAATGTAAACAGTTCAACTTTAGGAATACACTTCTTAAGTGTAGAATATTGAGCTTAAGCTAGGACGATAAAAATGTTAATCCACAAAAATCCTCCAAAGCTAAAAAAGTTAAAAAAAAATTTATTGACACTTTGACAGAAGAAAGAGAGTCATAAGAAGATGTGTATCTGCTTTATGATTCTCAGTTAAGTCTCACATTATATAGAGTTCAAACAAGGATTTAGGGAAAAGCAGATAGGTTGCCAGCATATTACACAGTTTATAGAAAAGAGAAATTTCTAGGTAAGGTTGCTTCAAATTTATATCAACAGATAAGTGTAACCCTTAATAAAATTTAGGCAATGTTAAAATTCTACATAAAAATTATAAGTCAAACAAACTCAATGCAACCAATATTAAAAGGTAAGCAGAAAATTAGAAAAGAATTTTTGAAACTAGTGTCTGTGATAAAGGCCTCATTTCTAAAATGTATAGAGAAGTAGGTCAAATTTGCAAGAATACAAGTTATTATCCAATTGATAAATGGTCAAAGGATATGAACAAACAGTTTTCAGAGGAAGAAATTAAAGCTGTCTATAGTCATGGAAAAATGCTTCAAATCACTATTGATTAGAGAGATGCAAATCAAAACAATTCTGAGGTACTACATCACATCTATCAGATTGGCTTACATCACAAAGCAGAAAGATAATAAATGTTGGAGATGTGGGAGAGTTGGAACACTAATTCATTGTTGGTGGAGCTATGAGCAAATCCAACCATTTTGGTGAGTAATTTGGAACTATGCCCAAAGGGCTAAAAAATGCACAAACCTGCTGGGGATGGAAGCTCAATTCCAGGTGGACAGTCTCGGGCGGGTAAAGGTGGGAACTTCTAAATCTTAGAGTTCTCACGAGACCCCCCAGGAAACGACTGGGAATCGAGGTGAACCGAGCTATCTCGTGTATTTCCGCCTCTTCCCATGAGAAACGTGATGGGAGAGAGCTCTCCCCGCCCTCGAGATTGTCCCGGATCTGGGCACACTATTGTTATCTAACAGCACGGTATTCAGATGCAAACTATGCTGCTGGAGGGTTTAAGTAGGATCAGGAAAGCCTGAAAGTTCTCTTGGGCGGAGGGGCGCGGAGCGGTGAGGACAACAAGGCTCCGCTTTTCCTCTCTCTTCTCTCCCCTCCCCCTCTCTCCCCACTTATACTTCTACTTCCAATCTCTTATTGTAAGATCTTTGCCTCCTTGGGAGATTCTTCACTCCCTCCTAAGGAAGAATTCCCCTGCACTTGTAACTAGACCCTGAAATAAAGCTCAACCCTTGTTCGACTCTGGAACGTCCTTTCTCTCATACGAGCATCCGGTTTGGCCAACCGAAGACCTCGGGATAGAGGTAAGAAGACTCAGGTAGCCCTCAGGCCTCTAGGCCTGGCACAAACCCTTTGACCTACCAATATCTCTTCTAAGACTAAGAGATCATAAAAGTAGGAAAGGGTCTCACGTGTACAAAAATATTTGTGGCAGTTCTCTTTGTTGTGACCAAGAACTGAAAACTGAGGGGATGTCCATCAATTGGGGAAGAGCTGAACAAGTTGTGGTATATGAATGTCATGCAATACTAGTGTGCTATAGCAAATGGTGAACAAGAGGACTTCAGAGAGGATTGGAAGAACTTATATGAACTGATGTTGAGTAAAAGGAATAAAACCAGGAGATCATTGTACGTAGTAACAACCACAGTGTGTAAGGAATTTTTCTGGTAGACTTAGCACTTCACAGCAATGCAAGGACCTAAAACATTCAAAAAGGACTCCAGGCATAATGCCATCCACATCCAGAGAAAGAACTACGGAATTGGAATGCAGAATGAGACAGAACATTTTCTCTTGTATTTTAATATTTGTTTGGGTTTTTCTCATGGTTTCTCTTATTCATTTAAATTCTTCTATGCAACATGACTAATGTGAAAATGTGTTTAATAAGAAAGAATATGTAGAACCCATAACAGATTGCATGCCATCTTGGAGAGGGAAAGGAGAGGGAGGGAGAGAAAATCTAATGCTCATGAAAGTGATTGTAAAAACTGAAAACAAATAAATTTTTAAAAATAACCAATAAACAGGGGAACATAAGAGAAAAAAAAAAAAACTCCAGCTATAGGGGAACCAAAAGCAAGCTCTTTAGGGTAGACTCAAGACTTCGGTGGATGCAAAACAAGACCTGTATAAAGGTCCAAGGATTTTTTGGAGCCAACTTCCCTGGAAGGCCTGTAAGATCTACATGACTTACAGTTTCAGGTTGGACAATTTCTCATCACACAAATTAAAGTTCAGTATTCAATGTTAATATCCATACAATATTAATAAACAATAAAATATTTTCCAAGTATAATAGAAATAAATTTAAGTTCTTGCATCTGACTCAGAAATCAGTTTTACAGGGGTGGAACCAAGATAGTAGAGTAGAAAGACAGATGTGTAGAAACTCCCCCACATAGCCCATAAAATAGCTGTCAAAAATGACTCTAAAGAAATTCTAGAGCAGCAGAAGACACAAAACAACAAAGTGAAAGAGATTTTCAGTGCCAGATCCCCTGGAAGGCCAACAGGAAAGCTCTATTGCACTGGGAACAGAGGGGAGTGTGGCCCAGCGTGGGCTGTGAAGTGCATCAGGGACAACACCCAGGACAGGTATCAGGGAGCCACCAGCAGCAGCTGTGATTTCCAGATTCCTCAACCCACAATCACCAAAGACATCTTCAAAGCTCAGTGAGAAAGCTCCTTCTCCCAGAAGAAGGGAACACAGTCTGGACCACAGGTAACAACCACTGCAGTGTCAGTGTCCATTTTTGGATCTCTCATCTTAAAGCCCCTGGGGAAGTTGAGCAGCTGATCTGAATCTCAGCCCTGAGTTCAACACTCAGGACAGAAAGAGCGCTAGTGTGGGGGAGTTGGAGACACTTGTGGAGAGGGAATACTACTACTTACAAATCCTGGGCAGAAAAGTATTTGGTTGCTCCCAGATCAGCGCACAGGCAAGGAAAGGAGTAACCTCCTCTCCCTTGATTGTGCCACCTTGGAGGAAGAGAACTTACAGGTTCCCAGGGTATACCCTACTCTTGACAAAGGACTCTAAAGTCAAGTAACTGGCTGGGAAAATGCCCAAAAAGGAAAAAAAAAATAAGACTATAGAAGGTTACTTTCTTGGTGAACAGGTATTTTCTTCCATCCATTCAGAGGAGGAAGAACAATGCATAATATCACAGGAAGTCAAGGCTTCAAAAACCTCCAAAATAAATATTCAATGCTGTCAGGTCATGGAAGAGCTCAAAAAGGATTTTGAAAATCAAGTAGGAGAGGTGGAGGAAAAACTGGGAAGAGATATGAGAGTGATGCAAGAAAATCATGAAAAGGGAATCAACTGATTGTTGAAGGATACCCAAAAATGCTGAAGAAAATAATACCTTTAAAAATAGGCTAACTGAATTGACAAAAGAGGTCCAGAAAGCCAATGAGGAGAAGAATGCTTTACAAAGCAGAAGCAGTCAAATGGAAAAGGAGGTTCAAATGTTCACTGAAGAAAATAGTTCTTTAAAAATTAGAATAAAATAGATGGAGGCTAATGACTTCATAAGAAACCAAAAAATTACAAAACAAAACGAAAAGAATGAAAAAATAGAAAATAATGTGAAATATCTTCTTGGAAAAACAACGAACTGGAAAATAAATTCAGGAGAGAGAATTTAAAAATTATGGGACTACATGAAAGCCATGATCAAAAAAATAGCCTAGACATCACCTTTCATGAAATTATCAAGGAAAATATCCTTAATGTTCCAGAATAAAATAAATAAACAAATATTGAAATATTTAATAATAAATTAAAATAAATATTGAGGGCAAAATAAATATTGAAAGAATCCATGAATCACCTCCTGAAAGAGATCTGAAAAGAGAAACTCCTAGGAATATTGTAGCCAAATTCCAGAGTTCCTTGTTCAAGGGGAAAACATTGCAAGCAGCTAGAACGAAACAGTTCAAGTATTGTGGAAATGCAATCAGGATAACACAATATCTGGCAGCTTCTACATTAAGGGATAGAAGGGCTTGGAATATAACATAGGATTAAACCAAGAATCACTTACCCAACAAAACTGAGTATAATACTTCAGGGGAAAAATGGTCATTCAATGATACAGAGGACTTTCAAGCATTCTTGGTGAAAAGACCAGAACTGAATAGAAAATTTGACTTTCAAACACAAAATCAAGAGAAGTATGAAAAAGTAAAAAGGAAAGAGAAAGCATGAGGGAGTTTCTAAAGTTGAACTGTTTACATGCCTACGTGGAAAGATAATATTTGCAACTCTTGACACTTTTCTCAGTATTTGGGTAGCTGAAAGGATTATACACACACACACACACATATCTACACTCACACACACACAGACACACATAGACAGAGAGCAAAGGGTGAGTTGAATAAGAAGGGGTGCTATCTAAAAAAAATAAAATTAAGGGGGGGAAGATGAATATATTAGGAGGAGAAAAGGAGAAATCGAATGGGGCCAGTGATCTCTCATCTCTCATAAAAGAGGAAAGAAAAAGCTTTTTCAGTGGAGGACAAAAGCAAGGAGTTGAGGGCAAGAAAGTGAAGCTTACTCTCTTCACATTTGGCTTAAGGAGGGAATAACATGCTCACTCAATTTGTTATGAAAATCTATCTTACAGTACAGGAAAGTAGGGCAGAAGGGGACAAGTGCAGGGGGTGGAGGATAGAAGGGAGGACAAATGGGAGAAGGGAGTAGTTAGAAGTAAGCACTTTTGAGAAGGGACTAAATGGGAGCCAGGATAGGATGGAGGGAAATATAGTTAGTCTTACTATTATAGAACATGACTATTATAGAAGTCTTTTGCAAAATAACACATATACAGCCTGTATTGAATTGCTTGTCTTCTCAGTGGAGATGATTGGGGAGGGAAGAAGGGAGAGAAATTCAAACTCAAAGTTTTAGGAATGAATGTTGAGAACTGTGTTTGAATGCAACTGGGAAATAAGAAATAGAGGTAATGGGGTATAGAAATCTATCTTGCTCTACAAGAAAATAGAGAATATGGGGATAAGGGAAGGGAGGGGTGTGATAGAAGGAAGAGCTTACTGAGGGAAGGAGTAATCAGAATGCAAGGCATTATGGGGTGTGGGGCAAGGGGTGGGGAGAGATGGGGAGAAAATTTGGAACTCAAAATTTTGGGGAAATGAATTTTGAAAATTATCAATAAATAAACATTAAAAATAAAAATCCATCTTACTCTCTCTGAGCTTGCTGATTCCTTTTGGAATTTAACCTGCTTCATGAGAGAGTGTCAGGGCAGGTTTCCTTGATAATTTATTGAAAGATGATGTCTAGATTCTTTTTATGGTTATGATTTCCAGGTACACCACTAATTCTTGATTATCTCCCCTGTATTTATTTTCCAGGTCAGTTGTTTTTCCAATGAGATATTTAAGTGTCTTGTTTCTTCATTCTTTTGGTTTTGTTGTATAGTTTCTTCATTTCTCATAATATCATTAGCTTTCATTTGCTGTATTCTAATTTTTAAGTATTTATTTTCTTCAGTGAGCTTTTGTACCATATGACCTTTTGACCAATGTATCAATTGACCTTTTGGCCAATTCTACTTTGTAAGAAGTTCTCTTTTTTGCTTCTTTTAGCATTTGATTTATTCTGTTTTTTAAAGTGTTGTTTTCTTCAGCATTTTTGCATCATCTTTACCAAGCTGTTGATTTTTTTCCATGATTTCCTTACATTACCCTAATTTCTCTTTCCAATTTCTCCTCTACGTCTCTTTCTTGATTTATAGAATCCTTTTTTGAACTGGTCATGGCCAGTTGTCAATTCACTTTTTTCTTAAAAGCTTTGGATGTAGGAGTTTTAACTTTATTGTCTTCTTCTGAGTGTGTATTTTGATCTTCTCTGTCCCATAGTAACTTTCTATTGTAAGGCTATTTTTCTGCTGTTAGTTCATTTTTCAGCCTATTCTTTGACTTTTTAACACTTTATTGAAGTGGGACTCTGGTTTCATAGTGCAGGGTGCACTATATCAAGCTTCAGGTTTGTTGTATAGCTATTTTCAGAGTTAATTATGGGGATGTATAAATTTTCAGTTCTTCTGAAGTGATATGACCTACATAGAGGTGTGTCTGAAACTCTTTTATACTATGCACTTGCCTGTAGGCAACTACAAACACTCTTTTCCACCCTGGAATTATGATCAGTGTCTTAGCCATGCTGTGGCTTCATACTGGTGTGCTAGTGCTCCTCCTTGCTCTCAGACTTACATCCAGGACTACACACCAGATACAAGCTTGGGCAATGCTATAGAGGCCTGTCTCTGGTGCCAGTTAAGGGACCCCTGTAATCTCCTGACAACTTTTCTAATCCCACTACTATACTGAGAGATCAGGAAAACCTTTTCTATTACCACTGATTCAGTTGCTCCCATTGCCTACTCTTGGTTTGCTGGAATCTATTCTGTTCTGTAGCAGGCTGCACTGGATTAGGCTCCACTCTTGCCTTGGTACAACACACTTTTTTCATACCTTCTATGTTGTCTTCTACTGGGGAATTGTTTTACTCCATCTTTTTGTAACTTCTGTTGCTCTAGAATTTGTTGTGAGGCATTATTTAAAGGTGTTTGGAAGAGGTTTGAGAAGAAGTACTCAGGTGAGTACCTCCATTTTGGCTTCACCTCCCTGACAAGAAATTTAGTCCAGTGTGGATTTTAATAAGATGGAATGTCCAAGATTATGGAGGTGATAGATTCAGTTTATTCTACTCTGATTAAAATGTGTGGATTACATTCAGTCTAAGTGTTATAATTTGAGAAGATCATTGATCAGTTGGAAAATAACTGGATTCTAGAGTCAGGTGGCCAACATGATAATCAGCCTCATGTTAATGGTATAATGAGATCATTTGCAAGAATGGTTGTGTTTATTCTAAAGATGAGAAGACTTGAAGGAGGAGTTATGATAGTTGTATTTAAGTATCTGAATGATTGTCTTGTAGAAGAAGAGTTATGTTGTTGTTGTTGTTTTTTGCTTGACTTAAGAGAGCATCACTAAAACCAATTCAAACAATTTGCAAAGAGGAAAAATTACACTTGAATTATGAAAATACTTTCTAAAAAAATACTTTCTAACAATTGGAGCTACCTAAATACAGAATAGACTGTCTCATACAATATTTGGATTCTCCCTTTTTGGAATTCTTCAACAAAAGTCTAGGTAATGCTTATGTTATGTGATGGGTATGAGACAGAAAAAAATGTTTGTTCAGGTATGGGTTTAAATGAATGTCTTTTGATCCTTTCTAATTCTAAGATTCTGTGAAAACATTTCAAAGGACAGGATGGGGAAAGATAGGCATTACTGATACTCTTATTCTTCACTATTAGATAGTCTTGGTTACGAAATCCTCTTACCACAGAAGTAAATACCTCCAAATAATGTTGCAATGTCTCACTCTTAGGTTCTTTCCCTTCACCAAGATAAACATATTTAAATGAAACAAAACTGGTATTTCCTTTATTGATAATAAAAACAAGCCACTTTTCATTAAAAACTATGGTGAATATTAGCACGTTACTTATTACCACCATTGTCATCATCATCACCATTATCATTGTCATTGCTAGCAACACTATAGTGTTTAAGGTTGCAACACACTTTGCAAATATTATCTCATTTGATCCACAGAGCAAAACTGGAAAATAGGTGTTATTTTTGCTCACCTTTCACAGATGAAGAAATAAAGAAACATAGAGGTTAAGTGACTTGTGTCAGATTAAACAAACATTACTACTGCACTGAATGGAAGTCAATACTCTGACTTTCCAAAATGTACAAAAAGATAGTCTGACTTTTAAAAATTAGGAGATACAGAGAGTCATTGCTTCCCTTTCCCAATCCTCCAAATTATTCCCCCTCATAAACTTAGTTGGAGCTGTTTCACCAAGAGGTTGATCTGATATTAGAATGTCATTTTCTAAACTGACTTGGTTTTTTTTTATATACAAGTCCCATGTAATGTCGCTGATTCTCTTCAATGCATCACAACAAAATTCCCGTACAACTATCTATTTTTATCCATTTTCAACCTACTTTACATACTCTAACACTGATTCGCAATTAGTTTCTACTTTTGATTAATTTTTTTTATTCTAACAAAGAGGCATCCCATCTGATGAAGCTGTTAGGATGTAGAGCATTTAATTATTTACATTAATTGAAGCTGAAGTATTTCGGACTGTTAAAGAGGCATAGCGTCATCAATACACTCATTCAAAGCTGAATTTCTTGATTGGAAGTATATGCAAGAAACTAAAATGCAAAATGTCCCTTAGTAATTTCTGCCTTCATATTTAAACATTTGCTATCATAGGAATACAGTTCTAAGAACAAAAAAAAATTTGCTTAGCTTATTTATAACCATTAATTTACCTGTTAAACTATAAATGAGGTCTTTCTCAAGTAAACAAAGAATTGAAAAACAGCTCTAGAGGGACTGAATCACATCTATGTTAACATTCTCACGAAAAATAAAAGCATATGACATACAAATTTTAGCTGAATGAAAGGATGGCTATTAGGCTTTCCCTGGAGAGTTTTGATTCAAAGCAACAAGCATTTGCTAAAGATGTAATAAGATGGGACATTTTTTGAAGATTATATTCTTTGACTAGTTTATATTATAACCCAACTAATCAATAAGCTACTTCTCCAGTCTGTCCTCCCTTCTACTACCCCCCTTCTTCCATCATCCTGCACAGTGTTTTCCTGTAGGCAAATAGATGTCTATAGCCCATTGACTGTATCCCTCATTTTCCAGTTGCATACTAAAACAATTTTTTTAACATTTATTATTAAAGCTTTGAGTTCAATATTCTCTCCCTTCCTCCCTCCCCACCCACCTTCATTGAAAAAATGATCACTTCCTGTATGGGTCTTACATGTCTAACAATGTAAAACACTTCCATAATAGTTATATTGCAAATGACTAACCATATTTCTCTGTCCTATCTTGCTCTCTACTTTTTACATTCTCTCCCTTGACCTGTCATCTCGCAGTAATGTTTGCTTCTGATTATCTCTTTCCCCAATTTGCTGTCCCTTCTATTTTTTTCCCTCTCCTATACCCTTACTCCTTGCTTTCTGCATGGTAAAATATATTTCTATATCCAATTCAGTGTGTGTTATTCCCTTCTCAAGACGAAAACCATGAGAGTAAGGCTCTTATTTCGGTATAGCATCCAAATTCTTACAGGAGAGTCTGGGGGAGTTGCAGGAAGTAATAGACAGCAAAACTATACTAGTGGGGTACCTCAGCCTCCCCCTCTCTGAACTTGATGAATGTAGCCTTAAAATAAACAAGAAAGAAGTTAAGGAGGTGAATAAAACTCTGGATAAGGTAGATATGATAGATCTCTGGAGAAAACTGAAGGAGAATAGAAAGGAACATACCTTTTTCTCAGTGGTACATGGTGCATATACAAAAATTGACCGTTTTCTAGAGGATAAAAACCAGACAATCCAGTGCAGAAAGGCAGAGACAGTCAATGCATCCTTCTCAGGTCATAATGCAATAACAATTACATGTAATAAATGGCTATGGAAAGATAAACCAAAAATTAATTTGAAACTAAATAATCTAATTCTAAAGGAGTGGGTTAAACAACAATTCATAGAAACAATCACTAACTTCATTCAAGAGAATGACAATAGTGAGACAACCTACCAAATCTTATGGGATACTGCAAAAGCAGTTGTTAGGGGAAGTTTCATATCTTTGAATGCCGACATGAATAAATAGAGAAAGAGGAGATCAATGACTTGGGTATGCAGCTGAAAAAGCTAGAAAAAGAACAAATTGAAAATCCCCAGGTAAATACCAAATTAGAGATACTGAAAATCAAAGGAGAGATTAATAAAATTGAAATTAAGAAAACTATTGAACTAATAAATAAAACTAATAGTTGGTTTTCTGAAAAAACTAATAAAATTGATACACCTTTGGTCAAGTTGATTTAAAAAAAAGAAAGAAGAAAACCAAATTACCAAAATAAAAATTAAAGGGGTGAACTCACCTCCAGTGAGGAGGAAATTGAAACAATAATTAGAAATTACTTTGTCCAACTTTATGCCCATAAATTCGACAATCTAAATGAGATGGATGGGCGTTTTAAAAAATATGAATTGTCCAGATTAACAGAAGAGGAAGTTGAACACTTAAAGAACCCCATCTCAGAAAAAGAAATTGAGCAAGCCATCAATGAACTCCCTAGGAAAAAAGTACTCCCAAATTCTTTTTATGATACAAATATGATTTGGTACCTAAACCAGGAAGAGACAAAAGACTGAAAGAAAATTACAGACCAATTTCTCTAATGAATATAGATGGAAAAATTTTCAATAAGATTTTAGCAAAAAGAATACAGTAACATATCGCGAGAATAATATATTATGATCAAGTAGAATTCATATAAGGAATGCAGAGCTGGTTCAATATTAAGAAAACTATTAGCATTATCAATCATATCAGCAACAAAACCAACAGAAACCACATGATTATCTCAATACATGCGGGAAAAGCTTTTGAGAAAATACACACTCAATCATATTAAAAACACTGGAGATTATAGGAATAAAGGGAACTTTTCATAAAATAATATAAATATCTTCCTAAAACCTTCAGCAAACATTACATGCAATGGAGATAAGCTAGATGCATTTCCAATAGGATCAGAAGTGAAACAAGGATGTGCATTATCACCACTGTTATTCAATATTGAACTACAAATGTTAGCTGTAGCAATTAGAGAAGATAAGTAAAATAAAGGCATTAGAATACCCAAAGAAGAAAATAAGTTATCACTCTTTGTAGAGGATAAGATGATATACTTAGAGAATCCCAGATATTCAAGTAAAAAACAACTTGAAATAATAAACAACTTGGGCAAAGTTGCAGGTTACCAAATAAACGCACACAAATCTTCTGCAATTCTATATACTAGTAACAAAGCCCAACAGCAAGAGATAGAAAGAGAAATCCCATTTGAAGGTAGGGTAGACACTATAAAATATTTGGGAGTTTACCTGCCAAAACAAACCCAGGGACTATATGAACACAATTGCAAGACACTTTTTACACAAATAAAGTCAGACCTAAGTAAGTGGAAAAACATCAATCGTGGGTAGACTGAACTAATATAATAAAAAGGACAATTCTACCTAAATGAATTTACTTATTTAGTGCCATACCAATCAAACTATGAGATAATTATTTTCCAGAACAGGAAACAATAGTATCCTAATTCATCTGGAAGAACAGAAAGTCTAGAATATCAAGGAGAATAATGAAAAGAAATGCTAGGGAAGGTGGCCTAACACTACAAGATTTCAAATTGTATTATAAAGCAATGATTATCAAAACCAGTTGCAATTAGCTAAGAAACAGAAGAGTAGACAAGTGGAATATGCTAGGTACTCAAGACACAGTAGACAGTGAATATCGCAATCTACTGTTTGATAAACCCAAGAACCCCAGCTTCTGGGATGAGAACTCACTGTTTGACAAAAATTGATGGGAAAACTGGATAACATTGTGGCAGAAACTAGGCTTAGACCAATGCCTGACACTGTACACAAGAATAAAGTCCAAATGGGCACACGATCTAGGTAGAAAGATAGATACTGTGGACAAATTGGAGGAGCAAGCAATAGTGTATTTATCAGATTTATGGAGTAGGGAAGAATTTTTGACTAAAGAAGAGATAGAAAGCATTATGAAGTTCAAGATTGATAATTTTTGATTACATTAAACTGAATAATTTTTGCACAATCAAACACAATACAACCAAGATTAGGAAGGAAGTAGAAAACTGGGAAAGAATTTTTGCATCTAGTGACTGTGATGAAGACCTCATTTCTAGAATACATAGAGAACTGAGTCAAATATACAAAAACGCAAGTCATTCCTCAGTTGGTAAATAGTCAAAGGATATGAACAGGCAATTTTCAGAGGAAGAAATTAAAGATATCTATTGTCATACGAAAAAATGCCCTAAATCACTATTGATTAGAGAGATGCAAATCAAAATAACTCTGAGGTACCACATCACACCTATCAGATTGGTTAACATGACAGAACAAAAAGATGATAAATATTGGAGAGGATGTGAGAGAGTTGGAATACTAACTCATTGTTGGTGGAGCTGGGAGCTGATCCAACCATTCTGGTGGGCAGTTTGGATCTATGCCCAAAGTACTACAAAAATATGCATACCCTTCGACCCAACAATACAGTTTCTAGGACTATATCCCCAAGAGATTATGAAAGTGAGAAAGGGTCCCACATGTACAAAAACATTAATAGCAGCACTCTTTGTGGTGGCCAAAAACTGGAAATCAAGGGGATGCCCATCAATTGGGGAATGGCTGAATAAAATATGCTATATGAATGTAATAGAATACCATGTTGCTATAAGAAATGATGAATAGGAAGACTTCAGAGAGGCCTGGAAAGACTTATATGATCTGATGCTGGGCAAAAGGAGCAGAACCAGGAGAACCTTGTGCACAGAAATGACCACAGTGAGCGAGAATTTTTTCTGGTAGACCTGGAACTTCACTGTAACGCAAGGACTTAAAAAAATTCTCCGTGGTCTTTTCAGGCAAAATGCCTTCCACATTCATAGAAAGAACTGTGCGATTCAAAAGCAGAGTATACCAGATCATTTTCTTTTGTATTACCTTTTGGTTTGTTATATGATTTCTCCCATTCACTTTAATTCTTCTATACAGTACAACTATGGTGAAAACGTATTTAATAAGAATGTATGTGTAGAACCTATATAAAATTGTATGCCATCTCGGGGAAGGCAGGGGAAAGTAGGTGGGAGGGAGGGGAAAAAGTCAAAGTTATGTGTTAGAGATTGTAGAACACTGAAAATAAATAAAATTAATATTAAAAATAAATAAAAAATTCTTTCCCAGAGGGCAGAGCCAAGATGATAGAATAGAAAGATGGACCTGTAGAAGTTCCCTCACATAACTCATAAAATACCTGCAAAAATGACTCTCACGAAGTTCTATATAGCAGCAGAAGTCACAAAACAACAGAGTGAAATAGATTTCCAGCCCAAGACAGCCTGACAGAAGGTCTACAGGAAAGGTCTACAGCATGTGACATGGAGTGGAGCACAGCCCAGCACAGGCCACACAGCATGGAAGGGATAGGACCCAGAACAGGCTTCAGGGCACCACCTGCAGCAGCAGTTCCCTGATTGCTCAACCCACAAATGTCAAAGGTAGCTTCATATGTCAATGAGAAAGCTCCTTCACCCAGGAGAAGGGAACATAGTCTGGACTGCCTGTCTCAGCCACTGCAACAGCAGCATCCATTTTTTGGAGTCCTTCAGCTAAGGCACCCGGGGGAATTGAGCAGCTGATTTGAATTTCATACCTAAGTGGCATCCCTTGGAGGTATCTATCTAAAACCCCTGGGGGAATTGAACAGCTGATCTGAATCTCAGCCCTGAGTGGCAGCCCTGGGAGCACCCTGCCGAAAGTCCCTGGGAGAATTGAGCCACTGATCTTAATCTCAACCCTAAATGTGACTGTGGGATGAGGGTCTGATGGGTGGAGCTGGAGGCAGTTGTGGAGAGAGAATTCTACTCACAGTTTCCGAACAGAAAAGGTTTGGGTTCCTCTCAGACCAGTGAGCAGCCCAGGACAGGAGTACACTCCTCTCTCGATTGTGCCACGTTGGAGGAACTGAGAACTTACAAGTCCTCAGAATATATCTTCCTCTTGACAAAGGACTTAAAAGTCAAGTAACTGGCTGGGAAAATACACAAGATAGGGCAAAAATAAGACTATAGAAGTTTACTTTCTTGCTGAACAGTTATTTTCTTCCACTCTTTCAGATGAGGAAGAAGAAAGCAGAGGAACTCAAGGCTTCCACATCCAAAACCTCCAAAATAAGTATGAAATGGTTTCAGGCCATGGATGAAATCGAAAAGGGTTTTGAAAATCAAGTAAGAGACATGGAGGAAAAATTGGGAAGAGAAATGAGAGAGATGCAAGAAAATCATGAAAAGTGAGTTAACAACTTGCAAAAGGAGACCCCAAAAATGCTGAAAAAAATAATATCTTTAAAAATAGGGTAACTGATTTGGCAAAAGAGGTCCACAAAGCCAATGAAGAGAAGAATGGTGTAAAAAGCAAAATTAGTCAAATTGAAAAGGAGGTTCCAAAGCTCACTGAAGAAAATCATTCTTTAAAACTTAGAATAGAGCAGATGGAAGCTAATGACTATGAGAGACCAAGCAGTAACAAAACAAAACCAAAAGAATGAAAAATAGAAGACAATGTGAAATATCTCATTGGAAAAAACAACTGACCTGGAAAATAGATTCAGGAGAGACAATTTAAAAATTATGGGACTACTTGAAAGCCATGATAAAAAAAAAAAAACTAGATAAAATATTTCATGAAATCATCAAGGAAATCTGCCCTTATATTCTAGAACAAGAGGGCAAAATAAATATTGAAAGAATCCACTGATCACCCCCTGAAAGAGATCCAAAAAGAGAAACTCCTAGGAATATTGTAGCAAAATTCCATAGTTCTCAGGTCAAGGAGTAAATATTGAAAATAGCTAGAAAACAACAATTCTAGTATTGTGGAAACACAATCAGGATAAAACAAGATCTAGCAGCTTCTACATTAAGGGATCAAAAGGCTTGGAATATGATATTCCAGAAGTCAAAGGAACTAGGATTAAAAGCAAGAATCACCTATCCAACACAACTAAGTATAATATTTCATGGGGAAAAAATGGTCATTCAATGAAATAGAAGACTTTCAATATTCTTGATGAAAATACCAGAATTGAATAGAAAATTTGACTTTCAGACACATGAATGAAGAGAAGCATGAAAAGGTAAACAAGAAAGAGATATCATAAAGGACTTACTAAAGTTGAACTGTCTACATTCCTACATGGAAAGATAATATTTGTAACTCTTGAGACTTTTATCAGCATTTGAGTAGTTGGAGACATTATACACATACAGACGTGTGTGTGTGTGTGTGTGTGTGTGTGTGTGTGTGTGTGTGTGTGTGTGTAGAGAGAGAGAGAGAGAGAAGGAGGGAGAACAAACATGGTGAGTTGAATAAGAAGGGGTGATATCTAAAAAACAAAATTAAGCAGTGAGAGAGGAATATATTGAGAAGAGAAATGGAGAAATGGAATGCAGCAAATTATCTCTCATAAAAGAGGCAAGAGAAAGCTTTATCAATGGAGGAGAAAAGGGAGGAGGTGAGAGCAAAAAAAGTGAAGCTTACTCTCTTCATATTTGGCTTAAGAAGGGAATAAAATTCTCACTCAATTTGGTATGAAAATTTGTCTTACACTACAGGAAAATAAGGGGAGAAGAGGACAAGTGATTTGGGGGGATGATGGAAGGGAGGACAAATGGTAGGAGGGAGTAATTAGAAGTAAACACTTTTGTGGAGGGACAAGGTGAAAAGAGAGTATAGAATAAATGTAGGGCAGGACTACTGTGGAAGTCTTTGGCAAAACTATGCATATATAGTCTATATTGAATTGTTTCCCTTCTCAGTGGGGAGGGAGGAAGGGAGAGAAATGGAACTCAGAGTTTTAGGAAAGAATGTTGGGAATTGCTTTTGCATACAACTGGGAGATAAGAAATACAGGTAGTGGGGTACAGAAATTTATCTTACCCTACAAGAAAGGAGAGAAGATGGGGATAAGGGAAAGGAGGGGTGTGATAGAAGGGAGATGTGATAGAAGGGATATTGAAGGAAGGGGCAATCACAATGCAAGGGGTTATGGGGTGAGAGAAGGGGAGAGATGGGGACAAAATTTGGAACTCAAAATTTTGCGGAAGTGAATGCTGAAAGCTAAAAATAAATAAATAGGCGTTAAAAAAATAAATAAAAATTCTTCCCCAGTTTTCTACTTCCCTCCTAATCCTGGTTGTATTGGCTTTGTTTGTACAAAAGCTTTCAATTTAATGTAATCAAAGTTATCAATTTTGCATTTCATGATGTTCTCTATCTCTTGTTTGGTCATAAACCTCTCCATTCTCCATAAATGTCACAAGTAAATTATTCCTTGCTCCCCTACTTTGGTTATATTATAAGCCTTTATACCAAAATCGTGTACATATTTTAAATTTATTCTGCTATACGGTGTCAGGCCTTGTTCTATGCCCAGTTACTACTACACTGTTTTCTAGTTTTCCCAGCAGATTTGTCACACAATGAGTTCTTATTCCAGAAACTGGGGTCCTTGGGTTTAATAAATAGTAGACTGCTATAAGCATTGATGGCTGTGTCCTGTGCACCTAACCTATTCCTCTGAGCTACTCCTCTGTTTCTTATCCAGCACCAAGTGGTTTTGATAGTTGCTGCTTTACAATACAATTTGAGATCTTGTATGGCAAGGTCACTTTCTCTATCATTTTTTTTTCATTAATTCACTTGATATTCTGGACATTTTGTTCAGATGAATTTTGATATTACTTTTTGTAGCTCTAGAAAATAATTTTCTCTTAGTTTGATTGGCCTGTCCCTAAATAAGCAAATTTATTTAAGTACAATTGTCATTTTTATTATATTAGTTCAGCCTACCTGTGAACAAGTGATTTTTACACTTATTTGGATCTGACTTTATTTCTTTGAAAAGTCCTTAATAATTGTGTTCATAAATTACCTGAGCTTGTTTTCCCAGGTAGACTACCAAATATCTTATAGCTCTACTGTAACTTTAAATGTTATTTCTCTTTCTACCTCTTGCTGTTCTTTCTTAGTAATATGTAGAAGTGCAGATGATTTGTGTGGGTTTATTTTCTATACTGCAACTTTGCCAAAGTTGTTTATGATTTCAAGTAGTTTTTTAATTGATTCTCTAGGATTCTATAAGTATATTATCATATCATCTGCAAATACTGATAACTTAGTTTCTTCTTTGCCTCCATCAACTCCTTCAATTTCTTTTTCTTCTCTTATTGCTAAAGTTAATATTTCTGGCTCCATATTTAATATCAGTGGTAATAATGGACATCCTTGTTTCATTCTTGATCTTATTGGAAATACATCTATCTTTTCCAAAGTTTTAGGTGGGTACTACTTATTATTTTGAGTAAAGCTCCATTTATTCCTATACTGTCCAATGTTTTCAATAGGAATAAGTGTTGTATTGTCTCAAAAGCTGTACCCTCATCTATTAAGATAATCATGTGTTTTCTGCTAGTTTTGTTGTTGATATGATCAATTTTGCTAGTAGTTTTCCTAATAATGAACCAACTCTGAATTCCTGGTATAAATCCTACCTGATCAAAGTGTATTCTTCTCTTGATAAGTTGTTATCATTTTGCTAATATCTTATTTAAAACTTTTGCATCAATATCTATTAAGGAAATTGGCCTCTAATTTCCTTTCTCTGTCTTGGATCTTCTTGATTTATGTATCAACAACATGTGTGTCATACAAAGAATTTGGTAGGACTCCTTCTGTGCCACCTTTCCCAAATAATCTACACAGCATTTGAATGAACTATTCTTTAAATGTTTGATAGAGTTCACTTGTAAATTCAACTGGTCCTGGGTCCTTTTTTCCTGGGGAGTTCATTGATAGCTCATTCAACTTCTTTTTCTGAGATGGAGTTATTTAAGTATTTTAATTCTTCTTCTCAATCTGGGCAGGGTATATTTTTGGAAAAAAATTAATTTACTTCAGTACAATTGACAAATTTATGGGCATACAGTTGGGCAAAGTAGTTTCTTATCACTGGTTTAGTTTCATTTTTATTGGTAGTGAGTTCACCCTATTCATTATTGTTACTGATATTTTGGTTTACTTTTTCCTTTTTTTTTAATCAAATTGACCAAAGGTTTTTCAATTTTTTTTCCCATAAAACCAGCTCTTAGTTTTATTTATTAGTTTGACTATTTCTTCCTCTCTGTACTGGATTGTTAGGTTTTAATGCCCTAGTACAAGGTCAATTTTTGTATGTGCCATGTTCCACTGAGAAAAAGGTATTTTAGATCCAGAGGGCGTCACAACCCTTGAGAACCAGTGCCTCATTAACAAAGGTGTAGGTCTTCCAACAAAGCTTCCTAGAAACACTGCAGATAACATCCTCATCAAGGACTCGTACTTACCCAAGGGAGGGGGGGAGGGCATTTCTAAATGGAAAGGAAGCATTCAAGGGGTCAACAATCACTTTAATCAAGAACATCTACCATTCACTTAGTTCAGGGGGAAAAGTCAGTACCCTGAACTCCAGAGAAAATAAAGAGAAATCAAAATCAACAGACAGGCTTCCAACCGTCTGACATACATCACAGATCAGAAGATAACTGCCCAAATACACAAACATAGTTACCAGACAGGGAAGCACTGACATCTGGGTTTTCAAAGCAGAGAGCCTGCTTAGATACTTCTCAGAGTTTCATCTGTCACACAAAGTTTCTTCCAAAACTAAGCCCCAAGTAAAAGGTCACCCTCACAGTATTTATACATTTATTTTAGAGCCAGAGGGCATCACAGCCCTTGAGAACCAGAGAACCTCATTAGAAACTTAACAAACTGGGTGGACCTTCCTACAAACCTTCCTAATCAAACTACCCTTAATGGGCAAACCTACTAATGGGTCGGGAAGATCATCTTTAATCACATTATTCAATCAGAGGCAATTTATAAGAAAACCAAAACATAAAAAAATCCCACTTTACTTGCCATTACAGAAATTCACATTCACTCCCTCTATGTATCTATCTATTTATATTCATCTTAAGTACCATAATAAATAGATAAATCTCAAGATTAACAGGGATTCTTGGCTTTGAATTTAGAACCTCAGGGCCATTTTCCTTGATGATTTCTTGGAACATATTGTCCAGGATTTTTTTTTTGTCATGGCAATCTGATAGACCAATAATTCTTAGTTTTTCACTCCTGGATCTACTTTGCAGGTGAGCTGTTTTTCCAATAAAATAATTTATATTTTCTTCTATTTTTTCCTTCTTCAGATTTTGCTTGACTGATTTTTGATACTTCATAGTCATTAGCTTCTACTTGCCCAATTCTAATTTTTGATGAATTGTTTTCTTCAGTTAGGTTTTGTACCTCCTTTTTCATTTGTCCAATATCTCCTGTTAAGTTATTTACCTCCTTATACATTTGGCCAATTTTACTTTTTAAGGTGCTGTTTCATTCAATGAATTCTTCTTTTTTTTTAATTTTGTGAATCACATTTTTAAAATCCTTGAATAATTTTTTTTTTCTGTCTCTCTAATTTTCTTTTAAAATACTTGAACACTTCCAAAATGGTTTTTGGCTTCAGAATATTTTGTATTCCCTTTTGAGGTTTCAGATGTGGACATATTGTCAGTGCTATCCTCTTCTGAATTCATATTTTTATTTTCTCAGTCCCATAGTAAGATTCTATGGTCTTTGCTTTTCTGATTTACTTCTTTCTCATGGTCATTGCCTTTTTTTGTTTTTAACTGGCTTTTAAAGTGGATCTCGGTTTCTAGGGCACAGGGGACTCTGTTCCATGTTTCTTATGCTGGGAGTTTGGGTCCTGCTTTCTAACTTTGTGTGTTGTATTCTCTGGTTCTTTCAGATAGAAGCTATATAATGCTGCAGCTTAACTAGTGCTGAGTTGGTTGGTGTGTACCAAGGCTGAGGCCAGCTGAAGTTTGAGTTTCTCTGGGGGTTACACTGAGGCTCCTGGAGTGAGATGTTGGGGAGAGGAGGTCTGGCTTCTGCAGGCCTCCTCCTCTACCAGGTCTGCCCTAGAGCACAGACAGGCTCTGTGGCTGGTGAATTTAATCTGTGCTAGTATCTGCCTAGTTCCCCTGGCTGTGATGAGGCATGCCTGGTGTCCTGGGGTCAGGAATTACCAGTTCTACCCCTCTGTGGCTCAGGCTCTTTTGCTGTGTCACTACAATGTTGCTTGCTGGGATGCTTCCAGTCCTTCACTGGTCACCTTCCTCCACAGCAAGAGGAACACTTCCCTTCTATCTCTCCAGCCTCCTAAGATGAAAGACTGCTGTTCCCCTTCTTCTGCCTCCACTATTCCAAGAATTTCCCTGGGGCAATATTCAAAAGGTAAAAAGGTATGCATACTTTTGTAGCCCTTTGAGCATAGGTCCAAATTGCTCTCCAGAATGACTGGATCAGAACACATTTTCACCAACAATGAATTAGTTTTCCAACTCTCACATCTTCTTCAAATTTATCATTTGAAGGTTTAGTCATGTTAAACAATCTGATAGATGTTATGTGCTACCTCAGAGTTGGTTTAATTTGCATTTCTCTAATTAATAGTAATTTAGAGCATTTTTCATGTGACTATAGATGGCTTTAATCTCTTTGCCTAAAAGCTCTAATTTTATTAATATTTACTGTTAGTATAATAATTGATCATCACTTACCAATAGTAAGATCATCAGTTTAGGAAGAGAAAAAAATTAGAAGCAATTTAATATAATGCCCTTGATTTTGATGAGAAATAAGAGACCCAAATAACTTAAATGATGCACCTGAGATAACAAAGATGATAGGCTTCAGATCCGATATTCAAATTTAGATGCTCCCATGACAAATATAGAATTCTTTCTATTGTTAACAAATATTTTATGGGACCTCTGATTGTTTATATGTGTTTATTTACACACATACACATATATGTGTATATATATACACACATACATATACATGAATATATAGATATAGATATAAATACACATGCATACACAGATATGGGGTGGGTGAATATCTAAGTATATATCTACATACACACAAAGACATAATCTTGTTTGCCTCTAGATATATACATATACATGCATGTATATGAAAATATACATTTGTTATTATTCAGTCATGTTTTCAGTCATGTCTGGTTCTTTGTGACTCCATTAGGGGTTTTGCTGGCAAAGATATTAGAGTGGTTTGCCATTTTCTTGTCTTGCTTATTTTATAGATGAAGAAACTGAGGCAAACATGGTTAAACATGTTGTCCAGGGTCACACAACTAGTAAATTCTGAGACCAAATTTGAAATCAGAAAGACGAATCTTCCTGACTTCGGGGCCAGTAATCTATCAATTGAGCATCCTAAGTGTCCAAAAATGCACATACATGATTTTTCTTAAAATCTCCCTATCAGACAATGCACATTGCCTTTGTTACACCCTCTATTTTTGGAAGTTACATATATGGAACATTTAGAGAATAATACAAAATTTGTGGCTATCTCATTGAGTTTAGTCTGTCCTCTGATGTAAGCCATTATCTCTTTCCCTTAGAAAATACTCCTTGGGTGGAGCCAAGATGGTAGAATAAAAGCAGGGACTTTCTAGAACTCTCCCCCAAAACCCAGCCAAATACCAAATGACACTAAACAAATTCTGTAGTTGCAGAACCCACAGAATCTTGGAGTGAAGCAAATCTGCCCAACACATCCTGGAAGGTTGATAAGAAGTGACTATTGCACCATGCTAGGAGCAGAGCAACATCAAGTAAGAGATGTAGAGGAAAATTGGGAAAGAGAAGTGAGAACAATGCAAAACAACATCATGAATAACAAAGTTAATAGCTTGCTAAAGGCAATAGAATGACATGCTGAAGAAAATACCACCTTAAAAATAGACTAACCCAAGTGGAAAAAGAGATTCACAAAGATAATGAAGAGAAGGATGCCTTAAAAAGTAGATTTAGTCAGATGTCAAAAGAGATGCAAAATGTCACTGAAGAAAATAATTCCTTAAAAATTAGAATAGAGTAGATGGAAGCTAATGGCTCTATGAAAAATCAAGAAATTATAAAACAAAGACAAAGAAATGAAAAGAAATAGCAGACAATCTGAAATATCTCATTGGAAAAAACAACTGACATGAGAAGTGGAGGCAGGAGAAATCATTTTTCAATTATTGGTCTGTCTGAAAGCCATGATAAAAGAAGAGCCTAGACATCATCTTTCAAGATATGATCAAGGAAAATTACTCTGATATTCCAGAACCAGAAGGTAAAATAGAAATGGAAAGTATCCACCAATCATCTCCTGAAAGAGTCCCCTAAAGGAAAACTCCTAGGAGTATTATAGTCAAATTCTGAAGCTCCCAGATGAGGGAGGAAATATTGCAAGTAGCCATAAAGAAGCAATATGAGTATTTTTGAAGCACAGGCAGGACAACACAAGAACAGCTTCTACATTAAGCGAATTAAGGAGCTAAGGTTAAAACCAAGCAAAACTGAGTATAATACTTCAGGATAAAAAATAGTCATTCTGTGAAATAGAGGACTTTCGAGCATTCTTGCTGAAAAAAACAAGAACTGAATAGATCATTTGACTTTCAAACACAGGAATGAAGAGAATCGTGAGAAGGTAAACAGGAAAAAGAAATCATAAGGGACTTATTAAAGTTAAATTCCTTACATTCCTACATGGAAGTACAATATTTGCAACTCTTGAGACTTTTCTCAGCATTAAGGTAGTTGAAGGGATTATATACAAATAGAGAGAGGACACAGGTTGAGTTGAATATGAAGGGATGTTATCTAACAAAATAAAATTAAGGGGTGAGAGAAGAATTTATTGGAAGAAGGAGAAAGGGAGAAATAGAATGGGGTAAATTATCTCTCCCATAAAAGTGGCAAGAAAAAGTTTTTTCAATGCAGGGGATTAAGGGGCAGGTGAGAAAGTGTGAACATTACTCTTATTCCATTTGACTTAAGGAGGGAATAACATGCACATTCAATTTGGTATAAAAATCTACCTTACACAACAGAAAGTAGGGGGTAAGGTGATGAGCAAGGGGTGAGAGGATGATGGAAGGGAGGGCAATAGGGAGCAGGGGTAATTAGAAGTAAACACTTTTGAGAAAGGAGAGGGTGAAAAGAGAGAAGAGAATAAATTGGAGCAAGCGTGGATGGAGGGAAATATTTTTAGTCTTTCATAATACGACTGTGATAGAAGTGACTACACAGGTATGTGTACAATATATCCAATTGCTCACCTTCTCAGTGGAGATGGGTGGGGAGGGAGGAAGTGACAGATGTTGCAATTCATAGTTTTAAAGAACAAATATTGAAATTGTTTTTACATGCAACTGGGAAATAAGACATGCAGGAAATGTGGTACTGTATCACCAAGGCAATATTCACAGCACTGTTGGTGACTATGAATATACCACCATAGTTCTCAATCACAAAATATAAAAGACTGTCTATATAGAAGTCAAAAAACCATTTATTTAGACCCTAGAAAGCCAAATCCCAGAACCAGAAAGCAAAATCTGTCATGGTGCCCAAAAAATTAGTAAACATGATCAACTCAGGAAGCAAAGCAATTCCCAAGTCTCCCCCACTCATCCAGGGCCTTCTCACAAACAAACACCCAGGAGCCTGAGCCTTGCCCCGCCTGCCTGTCTGCATCCTCTCTCTTCTTCCCCAACCACTTTCCCTCACTTCTTCCTGGTTCTGCTAAACCATTCCTGTTCTGCCTGTTCAGCAACCTCCTCCTACCACATGTGACTTAGTCTTTAAACAGATCAGATGGGCCTATTAACGAATCAGAAAGATCTTTCCATTTAAATTACTATTACAGGTATAGAGGGCAGCAAGGTGGTGTGGTGTATAGAGCACCATTGCAGGAATCAGAAGGACCTGAGTTCAAATCTCACCTCAGACACTTGACACTCACTAGCTGTGTGACCCTGGGCAAGTTACTTAACCCCAACTGCCTCATCCTGGGTAATCTCTAGTCATCCCGATGAATATCTGGTCATTAGATTCAGATGGGATCTGGAGGAGAAGTGAGACCTGCCCAGCCCTCCTTCATTCAAAACAAAGTCAAGTGCAAGTCATGTCATTATTTCTCTGATTGCATAGTATACTTTGGCAACGAACACACAGGTATAGAAATCTGTCTTGTCCTACAAGAAAATAGAGGGGATGAGGATAAGAGAAGGGAGGGGTGTGATAGAAGAGAGGTCAGATTGGGAGAAGGGGCAATCAAAATGCATGCTGTCTTGTGGTGGGAGGAGGGGAGAGATGGGGAGAGAATTTAATACTCAAAATCTGAATTCTGAAAATTAAAAATAAATTAATTTTTAATAAAAGACAATAATCTTTGTGAGTTCTTATCTTTTTCTTACACTGTTCTCAAATGTTCTCACTTAATGGATAATCTTCTAGAAAAAAAACTATCCACAGATGGTCAAAATTGTGTTTGAAAACTTAGAAGCCTTTCACATTTTAGAGAAATTTGTCCTCTTCTGGCAAGGCTTTAAAGAACCCATCATTTACTCCCAACCCTAACAGAGCATCAAAGGATATCTTCAGCTAAGGTTTTCTTCGTTTGTTTTATTTTGTTGTTAATTCATTAGAAGGTGGGGGAATGAAATTATTTTCTAACTTTAGCTTACATTAAGTTTTCTGAACCTCAATTCCTTCTTTGGTCAAATGAAGATGAACGTGCCTCTCTGATGCTTACTAAGCATGTGGCCTTGGATAAAGCATATATTCTCCCTGGGCCTCAGTTTTCTCGTATATACAGTGAGGAGGATGAGCTAGATCACTTCTGTGGTCTCTTTCAGCTCTAGATTAATGATTTAATAATAATAATTTTCTTGCTTTAATCCTCATGTTGCTTTGAAAATCGGATGAGAAAATATTTGTTCTCTCACAAAATGAAATGGAAATCTTATTATCTTTTGAATTCCCTACAAAATTGGAGATTTTAACCTATTCATACATTCCCATACTATATTTCTCTCATCCACGGTCTAATAAACATTAACTGAAAGGAGAGTACTTAACATACTGTGTTTAAAGTAATTCAGAAACCTTGAAGGACTTATAATTGTGACCATTTTTTCAAGAACTTTCCCTTTTGAATTATATAATGTTTTATTATCCTCATCCCAAAGGCGAAGAAAGTGCCATAGTGACTTGCTTAAAGTTACAAAGCTAGAACATATGCAAGATTACTATCACTACTGACATGTTTAAAAAAAACCTTTGCATTTTATGGTGTTAAAGAGCTCATGCTTAAAATCTAGTTATACACACACACATATATATACATATATAATATACATACACATATATGTGTATATGTAGTGTGAGTTATATGGATTGTGTATGATTTTCCCCATTTTACAAAGTACAGCTTTTACCATGATAAATGATTATTTGTGGTCATTGACCAAATCAGGGAAAGAACTAAAAAATGGAACCACATTTCCTTATTCTCTGGTGTAATAAGAGGTATAAACTCATGAATTCCTTATTTTGAATCAGGAGCTCCTGCAAAGGAAGTCGTATGTCCTCTCAAATCAATAATATAAAATGGAGAAGTACATGACCTTGAAAACATGCTCAGGAATATAAAGCCATTCCTAAAGGTTATTAAAATACAAGAAGCTTTTTGACGCCTTAAATGAAGAGAACTCTATAGAATCTTCCCGCAATTTCTTTCCTCTAAAGATTCCTCTCTACTTATACCAATTCTGTCCTCTGTTAAATATGTATGCATGTGTTTATAAAGTTTTATAGATGTCTTTTGCATTTATGCCCATCATTTCTTGATGTGCTTAACATCTTCCACTGATCATCCTTACAGTTACTAAAATTAAGAAACGAAGTGACTGCAGTGAACAGTATATATCACATTCTGCATCCATACTTTCTTCTCTTTGTACAGAAAGGAAGGGGAGAGATGACATCATCTGATGAATAAGACTGAAGTTGGTCAGTACAATTAATTAGTTTTTTAATATATTTTATTTCCCCAATTACGTATTAAAACAATTTTAACATTTCTTCTCTGAAGTTTTGAGTTCCACATTATATCACATCCTCTCTCCTTCCCTTCCTTCTTTTCTCCTTTCCTTCACTTCCCCTTCCCTGACACAGTAAGCAATCAGATATAGGTTATATGTGTGCAATCAACTAAAACATTTCCATATTAGTCATTTTGTATAAGAGTGAAATAAAAGAAAAAGAATGAAAGTGAAAAATAATATGCTTCAGTCTTTATTCAAACCATATTCATTCTTTCTCTAAAGGTATTTAGTATGCTTTATCATTAGTCCTTTGAGTTTTTCTTGTATCACTGTATTGCTGAAAATAGCTGTGCCTCTCACAGTTATTCACTGAATAACGCTGATGTTACTGTGTACAATGTTCTGCTGGCTGTGATCATTTCACTTTGCATCAGTTCATATAAGTCCAGTTTTTTTCTAAAATCATCCTGCTACACTTTTCAAAACAAAACAGAGAAGTGGAGAAAAAAATACATTTGCCCTTTGATAGATATATTCACTGGAGTTTATATATTAGTATTTGTGCAATCTCAGAATATTTTTACTGCTTTTGCATTTTTGGGACTAAATTTTTATTTTCAAAAAGTACATATATCTTCCTATTTCAGAATTATTTAAAATGCTATGGTATATTTATTAAGTAAAATATTATTTTCTGTTTACATATATAGCTATAATAATTCTTTGCTTACTAAACTGCCTTTGAACATTTGTTTGATGATATTCATGACATTTTAAACAAAAATATACATATATCTTATCATTTTCTAGATTAGACATGTTGATGTTGTTTATGTTGTTTTAAATACAGAATAGTCCTACAAGGGGAAGAAATGGTTAGAGTTGGCTAATTAGGTCTTCCTATTTTATTTAGCAATTTCTTTCTTTGAAGAGATGTTAGGAAACTACATAACTCCTCAGTTAAACTAAATTTTTTTTCTGAATACTCATTTTGTGCAAGTTTTGTAGAATAAAATGAAGTATGAGAATATGGAAATTAGCAATCATTATTTTACACACCTTTCAGAACATAAAAAAGCATCTAAGAAAATATTGCTTATATCCCTTCTTCCCCCCTCTGTGGAAATTTTTGGTTATAGTATACTTGTTTTGAAATGTTTCTTGCTAGATGACTTTTATGTTTGTGTATTCTTTTATTGCTCTCATTTGAAACTATTGCATATGATTTAAAATGAAATGGATATATTTGAATTTCAAACTAGATACTCTTTCATAATCCACCAATATTCACTCAGCAATTACATCTTAAAAACACAGAAACACATACACATGCACATTCTGCATGAATAATTCAGACCTGTGAGTGGATGAAACTCAGTACTTGTTGATTAAGGTAAAGTACAATGTTTTATGAAGGTGAAAAATGGGTGAATGGCCACTATCTCAAGGCCAGAATGATTACATCTCCCTCCTGAAAGTCTCAGGCTACTTGAATGTCTTGAACTGTTTTTTTTCTTTGTCATAGACATGAGTCTCATTAGTTGCTCTTTTCACACTTTAAGGAACCTAGTTTCTAGCACCCAAATTTTGCTTGACCATTTAATATCAGGTGGATTTTGAAAATGAAAGTTTACTTCAAACGTACAGTTAAAAGCAAATATATATTTCCTCCTCCATCTTAGAGGCACACTTCCCTCTTTGGCCATTGCCTAAGGGTTAAATTTGTAGTTTATTTGAGTGCCATAATCACCACACTATTTTGGTCTCTGGGAAGGGATTAGGCTTGCAATTTATCTAATTTCCTAGTATTGATTCTACCATGCTTAAATTAAAGAGGGTTTACTGAGGCCTCTTCTCACTTGGTGCTCCTTGGTGAATGTGATCACTGGCTTGCTGTAAATTGCCCTTGACTTCTGGATTATGAGATTCCTATGGCTAAAGCTACTGGTTTACTTCAGAAGTTCTACTTCCCGATATCTAGAATTCAAAAGAACAAACACAAACCCAAGACCAGTTCCGGGGAATCATGAAACCTCAGAGGGTGAAGATCACTCAGAACCTCCTTTTACAGCATGATTCCCTCACTGGAAACTGTTAGTATTCTTCATATGGATGATACTTTTTTTCATACATATAGAAGTTGCCTACACACATGACAGATTCCATTAGAAAAAATATTGTTCTTGTGAAAGCATGGATCTAGCCATTGCTTTATTGTTGTTGTATTGTTTCAGTCATATCTGACTCTTTGTCACTCCATTTGAGGTTTTCTTGGCAAAAATACTAGATTGGCTTGCCATTTCCTTCTCCATGTCGTTTTACAGACAAAGACACTGAGGCAAACAAGGTTAAGGGGCATGTACAGGGTCACATAGCTAAACAATATCTGAAACCAAAATTGAACTCCTATCTTCCTGACTACAGCCACTGGACTCTATCCACTGCATCACGTAGATGTCCTAGCCATTCTTTAACTTTTCTCAAATAAATTTCAAATTTTATATCAAATAATTTTTGAAGGGCCCTTTGACTACTAGATTTTGTTATGATGGGTTGAAAAATATCAAATCTTCAAATCTATAGTCTATGTAACTGCCAATTTAAAATGAAAAACCTATTTTTTAATTTAAAATACTTATCATATTCTATAAAGTCACATATACACTTACATACACATTGAGAGATATGACATTGTGAATGGATTACTGGCCACATAATCAGGAAAATCTAGGTATTAGTATTTAAGTACTAAACACACACACAAGCACACACACCCCTATATATGGGGGGTGCATGTGTATATATGTATATGCATGTATATGTACCCACATATACATATAGACACACACACACACACACACATATATATACACATAGATATATTTATATCTATCTTTAGACAGATATAGATACATCTGCTCCTATCTGTCTATCCATCTATCTATCTATATGTATATTTGTGTGACGATGATGAATAACTTGACCCTAGGTAATTTGCTTTGTAGTTTGATCATGTGATTTTGATCTAATATAAAGAATTCAAAAAGATATTCACATTAAAATGGCACCTATTGTAACTTCACCATACTGTATTTTCTTTGTCTGCTACTGCACATCAGCTGAGAATTCAGCAGCCTCTCACCAAATCTTTAACCCGAACCCTTAAAAAAACTACAAGTGGAAGTAGAGGAACAGAGGAGCCATGGGGAGAGACCACTACACTCAGATAGGGGCTTAGCTTTAAAACTTATGACTCTGAGAAAGGAGAACTTTTCCCCTTTGCCTATCCCACCCTCACACCTGTCAGTGTATCTGCTCCTGTTTGTCTATTTTCAATAAGTCCATAGTCAGGTATCACATGTCACCTACCCTCACCTGTCTTTCTTTCCCTTCCCATGTCTATCCACTTCCTACTACTCTTTTCACTTCTCTGTCCTCAGACCCATTGTGTCCTTGAACCTTGTTCCAGTTCCCGTCCTCCATAACCAAATGATTCCCTTCTTTCTTTCCTGTTTCCCTCCCTTCATCCTTTTTGTATAAAATCACTTTATGTAAAGGTCTGCAGCATGGCCCACTTAGATAAAATGAGAACTATTTGTTCTTCTAAGGGGGCACATATCCAGGGAATTCACCAGCCCAGAAAATGCACATGAAGGTTTATAAACAGGAAACATTCCATGATAAGTGGTCAATGAGAATATGTGAAAAGAAATTAATAAAAGGAGATACATGACTCAGTCACATACATAGAGAGACACAAATAGGGACAGAGGCAGTCAAAAAAATATAACTCTGATGTGTCAGAGCTCCTGATTGCCTTTGATATTTCTATTGTAGTTCTTTTTTGCCAGGAATCATCTTTTCTCCTTGATGGGTGTCATACTCTCTCTGCTGGACGATATGATTTTCTCTACTGGATACTATGTGAAAAGTACCCCCTGCTTCTCACCATCTCTGCTATTCTCTAGCTTTAGTGTTCACTGAATTATTCACTGTTATTATCTCCTGTCTTCAGCATCCTGAAGCCATCCGTAATTATTTGCTACCATTTAGCAACACCTTCCTTGGCAAAGTAGGGTTAAAGCTCTTATAATTTGTGTAGCCTATGACCATGATCCTGTACCTAGCCAGGAAGCCATCAAAAGTTCTATAAATAGTCCCAGGCTAAGATTTACCATTATTTTTGACTGACTGTCAGAGGCCCTGACTGAGAGGCATTGGCCCCTGCCACTCTTTTAGTAGGGGTTAATAATTTCCCTTAATTCCTGTCAAATCCATAATTTTTAGTCTTCATTCTTTCAAACCATTTTGTGAAATCTACTCAACACACCTGCAGAGGAGCTGTGTGGAACTGGTATAGCAATGTTCCTTGCTGGCATGCAAAACTAGGAGGTAAGAACAAAAAGACTAGGGGAAAGCGACAGGTCTAGCCTGGGAAAAACTTTGTTCTGCATTCCTATCTTTCTTATCCATAGATGCAAACAAAACAAACACAGGACTTTGTTCTTTGTTTAGATTCATACTAATCACCAAACTCCCTGTTCTCCAGTCCATAATATGGAATTATTTAAGGGTGAACAAAAATCATCAATATAATGTATGTGGAGAGACAGAGAAGGAGAGAAAGAGAGAAGGAAGCCAGGAGAAGGAAAATAATTTGTCAAGGTCATGCAACATATCTGTTTTTATTAAAAATAAATTAAAGTATCTTCATAAATGAAATTATATACATATATATGTATGTACTTCACCTTTCCATTGTAATCACAAATTATAGATCAAATGTATTATATACAAAATTAACACATGCTTCTTAGAGTCCCAAATCAATGTTTGTTTGTTTTACCACCAAAGAACCAAAATGTCATTTTATCTAGGGAGTTATACTACATGATAACTGCCAGAGAGCAGAGGAATAAGAGGAATGGAACAGGACACACTTCTAGGCTTGGAGTCAAACTCAATTCAACATCCTGACCTTGATTTTCAGTGTTGGGGAGATACAAACTCTAACTTGCAGAAATTTGCCCAGGCTGTGAAACTGTGATTGTGTGTGTGTGTGTGTATGTGTGTGTGCATGTGTGCATATGTGTGTGTGTGGGGGGGGAAGGTGTGGTGGGAGGTAAACATGAAGAAAAGAGCCCAGATTAGAATTCACCATGGGCCTTGAGGAGGGCTTCTGGCTGCAGCAACAGTTTCAAGAACTCTCAACTGACAAATGATAAGGGGAGGGGCAGATGACTGGTCAGAAACAGATTAAAAGAGACCTTTTACTGGCACTGAGTAGCACTTATTTTCCATAGTCTTTTAATTATATGCAACAGTGGCTCTCCAATCACATTTACCACCTGCTTAATTTCCAGTGTGAACATTTATTACCTAGAAATCAGCAAGTGTTACGAAGTAGGACTTAATTTACTATTTTGTTGATAGTACAGATTCTAAACTTAAACATTATGGATAAAATGGTAATAATTAAGATAAAAGACAAATGTTTGTCATTTGAACTATTACTGGAGAGCTCATTGTTAAACATTTGCCATCACATCTCTGATTTATTCCAATCACAGCCCCATTTCTATTTCCATTTCTCCCGCCTTTGATCTTCAACAAAATTATCTTTGGATTCTGGTTTTTCTCACTGAAATACACCTTTGTAATATATAATTCTATTAATTCAATGTTATTACTATGCCCTAAAGACATCGATGAGAAAGAGGTCAAAAGTACAAAAATATTTATAGAAGCTATTTTAGTAGTGCTAAATAATGAAAATTTAGGAGTTCTTTAGGTAATGTCTCAACAAAGTATGGGATATGAATACAATGGCATATTCTCCTACTATAAGAAAGAATGAAATGGATTGGACTTCTAGAAATCAAGATAGCAGCATAAGAAACAAGTAGCACTCACTCTGGAACAGCTGAGACAGCAGAGAGACAGAGTGCAACAGAATTTTTACCCAGGAAACTTGGGGGATTAATACAAAAGTCCCTCTCACTCTGGTGGAAGAGGACCAGTACAGGACGGGATGTATCTCAGCGAGCCAGCAGCAGGCCCCAACTTGGCAAACCAGAGAGAAATCCTGAACTCCAGAGTGATAGAGAAGGCAATGCCCAACACCAGGACCCCTTGAATGTCTCGGCACCAGCAAAGGAACCAGTATATGTCAGCAGTCAAAACTCCTGAAACCAAACCTTCTGGTGTTTCAGAGTAGCCATCCTCCAGAGGTCAGACCTCATTCCACAAAGAGAACCAGTTTTGCTGATGCCATTTCAGCACCAGGAAAGTTTCAATACACCTGCAACTTGCAGCTGCCTGCACCTGAGGCCCCTGTTCACAAAGCCAGTGATCAGGTCACAAACTTCCAACACAAAAAGCTTGGGTCAGTTCCTCCCGTGCTGCAACAGGAGAACTGAATTTTAAAAAGCAGAAAATAGGCAAATATCACAAGCAAAAGCAGAAGCATACACTGATAATAGATTTTTACTATGGAGACAAGGAAGATCAAGGAACAAATTCAGAACAAGAGAGCACTATCAATATACATACACCTAAAACCTCAAACATGAGTATGAACTGCTCACAAGCCCACAAGGCCTTCTAGAAAGAGCTCAAAAAGGATTATAAAAGTCACAAAAGGGAGGTAGAAGAAAAATTGGGAAAGAAATGAAAGGTATGCAAAAGACAGACAATAGCTTAGAAAAGGAAAGACAAAGATTAACTGTAGAAAATAGGTTCATAAAAAAAAAATTGAGTTGTCCAAATGGAAAAGGGGGCACAAAAAATCCCTGAAGAGAATTCCTTAAAAAGTAAAATGAACCAAATGGAAAAAGGAGGTACAAAAACTAATTGAAGAAAAACAATTAGTTAAAAATTAGGACTGGGCACATGAAAGCTAATTACTCAATGAAACATCAAGATATCAGTCAATCAAAATCAAAAATAGGAAACAATAGAAGAAAACATAAAATACTTCTTTGGAAAAACAAATGACATACAAAATAAATCCAGGAGAGCTCATTTAAAACTTATTGGTCTACCTGAAAGTCATGATGAAAAATGAAGGTTGAACAGCATCATTCAAGAAATCATCAAGGAAAACTGCCTTGAGGTCGAAGAACCAGAGGATAAAATAGCCATGAAAAAATCACCCATAAACCTCCCGAGCACGATCTTAAACTGAAAATACAAAAGAATATTTTATGTAAATTCCAGAATCATCAGTTCAAGGAAAAAATACTATTGGCAGCCAGAAAAACAACTTAAATATCATGAACCACAGTCAGGACTATGCAGCACCTTTCAGCTTCAACATTAAAACGCTGAAGGGCTTGGAATATGATATTCTACAAAGGAAAAAGAACTGGGAATAACCAAGGATCAATTACCCAGCAAAACTGAGCATTATCTTTCAGGAGAGGAGATGGTCATTCAATGAAATAGGGGATGTCCAAACATTCCTGATGAAAATACCAAAGCTTGAAAGAAAATTTGATCTTCAAATACAAGGCATAAAAAAGCAAACAGGAAAGAAAAAAAAAAGTTTCTCAACAAGGAAAAACTATTTGCAAATCTTCAAGGGAAGATGATAGTAACAACTCTTGAGAACTGTATTATTAGTAGGATATTTAGATCGAGTATTCATAGACAGAAGGAATGGTATGACTTGACTTTGATATGATGATAAAAGTATCAGTTAAGAGGTGAAAAGGGATTAAACTGAGAAAAGAAGAAAGGAGGAGGCAAAAAAGGTTAAATTAGATCACATGAAGAGGCACAAAGACCTATAAAAATAAAGGGAAAGAAGGGAGGGAGATGAGCTTTGCTTGAATCTTACTCTCATCAGACTTGACTAAAAGAGAGGATAATACATTCAGGTAGAGAAATCTAACTTACCCTACAGGAAGGAGATGGGGAAAGAAAAGGGAGGGAGGGGATAGAAGGGAGAAAAGAGGTAGTAAGGGGAAAGGGAAAGAAAAAGGAAGGATGATACAAGAAACGACAGATTGAGGAAGTGGTCAAAATCAAAACTAGTGAGGAGGGAAAGGGAGAAAGGAGAAATAAAAGCATAAACAGAGGGGAAAATAGAATGGAGAGAAAAACACAGATAGTGATCATACCTGTGAATTTGAATAGGATAAAATTTCCCATAAGACGGAAGTAGATGGTAGAGTGGTTTAAAAATTATGATCCTAAAATGTACTGCTTAGGAGAAATACATTTGAGTTAAACTGCTGGGAGTCAAGAGGGTAGAGTAAACTGTAAATATTCTCACTCTTCCTTTTTGACCTTGAAAAACCCAGAGAACAGGTGATGTACAGACATTTAATCTGTGGGCTGATAGTCTCAGGAGAAGACTCTGCAGATATCTGGGGATCTGCAGCTCTCACTTGCTTGTTTCTATTGGACTCCCATCCTGGGCTGATATACTAGAGATTCTGCAGTGCTGCCGCTGCCTCAGACCACCTAGGGCTTCCTACTGGGTCCTGCAATGGTGAAAACAGTACTGGTACAGCCTATGTGCTGTGCACTGTGTGCCCCTCCAGCCTCGTGCAACAGATCCTTCCCATTGACCTTGCAGTCTGGCCTGGGATGTGAATCAGTCACAGTCTGTCTCCTATTGGATTCTGCCCCTCCAAAACACATTCAGATTCTCTTTTTGGAGGTATCTGAAAGAGTTTGTCTAAGAGCTTAGGTGAGTAGTTGCTCTCACTCCACCTTCTTGGCTCTACCCCCCACTGCCCCAACCAAGCTACAGTAGACACTATAAAATATCTGGAAGTCTACCTGCAAAATAAAACAACCCAGGGACAATATAAACACAATTACAAAACACTTTTCACACAAATAAAGTCAGATCTAAGTAAGCGGAAAAACATCAGTTGCTCATGGGTAGGCGGAGAGGCTTGGAAAGACTTAAATGAACGGATGCTGAGTGAAACAAGCAGAACCACCAGAACTCTGTACACAGCAGCAACCACAGTGTGCAAGTGGTAGAATTAATCCTTCATAGCAATGCGAGGACCTAAAAAATTCCCAACAGACTTTTGAGACAAAACACTTTCCACATCCAGAGAAAGAACTATGTGATTGGATCACAGAATGAAGCAGACCATTTTCTTTTGTGCTGTGCTTTGTTTTGTTTTATGATTTCTCCCATTCATTTTGGTTCTTCTATTCAACCTGACTATGGTGGAATTGTATTTAATAGGAATGTGTGTGTAGAACCTGTATAAAATTGAAAGCTGTCTTGAGGAGGGAGTGGGAAGGGAGGGGGAAATAGGAGGAGGGAGGAGAAAAAATATGGAGGTGATTATAGATTACTGAAAACAAATAAAAGAAGTATTTAAAAAAATAAAGATGCAAAAAAAAGAAAAAGAAAAATGCATAGAATATTGCCCTAGGAAAAATCCAGGAACAGTGGAGCCAGCAGAATGAGAGCAGTCTTTTAGCTCAGGAGTCTGGGAATATTGATAGGAATTGCTGTGACTGAAGGGGACCAATGCAGGACAGGAAGCATTCCAGGAAGCCTCACCTCAGCAGGAGAACCTAAGCCCCAGGGGGTAAGAGCCAGTAAGCACAAATACCAGGATGTCAGGCCTTAGCGCAGCCAGGGGAATCAGGCACGCACCAGTGCAGATGGAGGTACACCCAATCACTGAACCTGAGCCTTCTCTACCACAGCCCTAGGGCAGAACAAGATGTCCAGAGGCCAGACCACCCCTCCCTCACACCTTATTCCATGAGCTTCTGAGAAACCCCGAGGAAACTCAGAAAGACTTCACCTAACCTTGGCATTGGCACTTATTAGACAGCTTATCACCAGATAAGCTGTAGAATTTTATAGATTCTAGCTGACATAACCAGAGACCACATCACACAAAGTTAGTAACCAGGCCCCTCATTCTCACAACCAGAAATACTGGACAGAGTACACTGTGCCCCAGAAAAAGAGATCCACTTAAAAAGCCAAGGGAAAAAAGAGAATCACCACGAGCAAGAAGCAAATTATAAAAGCAAAGATGATAGAATCTTACAAAAGCGACAGGGAAGATCAAAATACAAATGAAGAAGAGGACAGCATGCATATCTGAAACCTCAAAAGGGAATATGAACTGGTCACAAACTGAAAAAAAAGCATTCTTGGAAAAATTCAGGAAGGATTTCAAAAGTCAAATTAGAGAAGTAGAATGAACAACTGATCAACTGACAAAATGAAAAGGAATTCACTGAATAGAACAGCTCCTAAAAATGTACAACTGGTCAAATGGATAAGGTGGTTCAAAATCTAACTGGACGAAATAACTTCTTAAAAGAAACAACTGGAAAAATGGAAAAAGAGGTAAAAAAGCTAACTAAAAATAACAATTCTTTAAAATTTAGAACTGGACAAGTAGAAGCTAGTAACTCTATATGGCATCAAAAATCAGTCAAACAAAACTTAAAGAATGAAAAAAAATGGGTGAGACAATATATAAATCTCATTAGAAAAACAAGTGACCTGGAAAAAAGATCCAGGAGAGAAAAATCTAAGAACTATTAGTCTACCAGAAAACCATGATGAAAAAATGACCTTAATAGCATCTACCAAGAAAACATCAAGGAAAATTGCCCTGGGGTTCTAGATCCAGAGGGTAAAATGGTCATGGAAAGAATCCACTGATAACCTCTTGAAGAAGATCCCAAATTGAAAACAGATAATATTGTTGCCAAATTCCAGTAAAGGAAAAAATAGTGCAAGCAGTCAAAAGAAAAAAAAATCAAATATCAAGGAATAACAGTCAAGATTACACAGGACTTTGCAGCTTCTACATTAAAAGATCAGAAGGACTGAAACATATTATTACATAAAGCATAGGAGCTTGGACTACAATCAAGGATCAACTTCCCATCAAATTAGAACATAATCTTTCAGGCAAGGAGATGGATATTCAGTGAAATAGGGGATTTCCAGACCTTCTTGATGAAAAGACCAAAGTTCAATAGAAAATTTGATCTACAAACATAAGACTCAAGAATGGCATAAAAAGGTAAGCAGGAAAAAAATAAGAAACTTGCTACTTAATAAAGGCAATCTGTTTTCATTCCTATATGGGAGGACAGTACTGGTTAATTTTGAGATTTATATATTTATTCTTACATTTAAAAGGAATAAGCATAGATAGAGGGAGTGGGTATAAATTAACTGATGTGATGATAAAAACTTCTCCTTAAGGGGTGTAAAGGGAGAGGAGGAAAGGAGGAGGCAGAAAAGGATAAATTACATCGCATGAAGAGGCACAACAACATATTAAAGTAGAGGGAAAGAAGGGAGGGAGATGGAAATTGTTTGCATTTATGTTCATCAGATCTGGTTCAAGGAGGAAATAACATACAGTTAAATATAGAAATCTAACTTGCCTTACAGGCAGTAAGATTGGAAAGGGAAAAGAAAAGGGAGAGGGTGGTTAGAATGTAGCAACAAAGAAGTAAGGAAAAAGGGAAATAAAAGGGAGGGTTTGAAAGAAGGGAGGGAAGATTGAGGGAGGCAGTAGTAAAAATCAAAACTCATAATGAGGGGAAGGAAGAAGGGAGATGCCAGGCCTAGAGGCCTGAGGGCTACCCGAGTCTTACCTTACCTCGCAGGTCTTCGGCTGGCCAAACCGGATAAACGCATGAGAGAAGAGACTTTCCGGAGTCGAACAAGGGTTAGGCTTTATTCAGGGTCCTGGTTACATGTGCAGGGGGAACTCTTCCTTAGGAGTGAGAGAGAAATCTCCCAAGGAGGCAAAGATCTTACAGTGAGGGAATGAAAGCAGAAGTGGAAGTGGGGAGAGAGGGGAGAGGGAAGAAAGAAGAGAAGGAAGAGGGGCCTTCTGTCCTGTAAGGGCCCCTCAGTGCTAAGAGCGCCTTCGGGCTTTCCTGACCCTACTTAAGCTCTCCTGCCGCATCGTTTGCATCTGAATACCATGCCTGTTAGATTACAATAGGTGTGCCCAGATCCGGGCCAGTCTCGAGGGCGGGGATGCTCTCTCCCATCACGTTTCTCATGGGAAGAGGCGGAAATGCAGGAGATCTCACTCCTCAATTCCCTGCTGTTTCCTGGGGGGCCTCATGAGAACTCTAAGGTTTAGAAGCTCTCACCTTTACCCGCCCGAGACTGTTCACATGGAACTGAGCTTACACCCCCAACAGGGAGAAATAAAAGAATAAATGTTGGAAGTGGATAGAATAGAGAGAAAGACACAGATAATAATTGTAACTGTGAATGTGAATGGAATAAGCTTACCCATAAAATGGAAGTGGATAGCAAACCATGATACTGAAATATATTGTTTACAAGAAACACATTTGATTTGGGGTGATGCACAAAGTGTAATGGTAAAAGACTAGAGTAGAATATGTTACACTTCAACTGAAGTAAAAAAAAAACAGGAGTAGCAATACTAATCTCAGCAAAGCAAAAGCAAAAATATATCTAATCAAAAGAGATAAGGCTTGACACTATATCATGCTAAAAGGCATCATAGACAAAGAAGTAATATCATTACTAATCATTTATGTAACAAGTGGCATAGCATCCAAATCCTTAGAGGAAAAGTTAATGGAGTTACAGGAAGAAATAGACAGGAAAACTGTAATAGTGGGGGACCTCAAACTCTCCCTGCCCCTCAACTTGGTATTTCTAGCCTCAAAATAAAGAAGAAGTTAAGTTGGTGAATAAAATTCTGGAAAAGGTAGATATGATAGACCTCTGGAGAAAACTGAATGGGGACAGAAATGAATATATGTTTTTTCTCACTAATACATGGCACATGGAGAATAATTGATGATATACTAGAGCAAGAAAACCTCACAATCCAATGTAGAAAGGCAAAAATAGTCAATGCATCCTTTTCAGATCATGATTCAATTAAAATTAGTTGTAATAAAGGGCCATGAAAGAGACCAAAAATTAATTGGAAACTAAATAATCTAATTCTAAAGAATGAGTGAATGAAACAACAAATCATAGAAACAATTAATAACTCCATTCAACAGAATGACAGTAATAAGACAACCTATCGAAACTTATGGGATGCAGGAAAAGCATTTCTTAGGGGAAGTTTTATAACTCGGAATGCTTACATGAATATAATATAGAAAAAGGAGATCAATGAATTGGGCATGCAACTGGAAAATCTAGAAAAAGAACAAATTGAAAATCGCCACTGAGCACAAAATTAGAAATTCTGAAAACCAAAGGAGAGATTAATAAAACTGAAATTAAGAAAATTAAAACAAAGAGCTGTTTTGTGGGGGGGGAAAATAAATTGGGTAAACTTTTGGTCAATTTGCTTTTTTAAAGGGAGAACACCAAATTACCAGTATTCAAAATGAAAAGAGTAAATTCTCTTCCAAAGAAGAGGAAATTAAAATAATGATTAGAAATTATGTTTCCCAACTGTATCCCCATAAATTTGAAAACCTTAGTGAGATGGATGAGTATTTACAAAAGTATAAATTGCCCACGTTAATGTAAGAGTTTGTAATATACTGCAATGAGCCCATCTCAGAAAAAGAAATTAAACATGTCATCAATAAACTTCCTAAGAAAAAAATCTCCAGGGTCAGATGGATTTATGACTGAATTCTATCAAGCATGTAAAGAACAATTAACACTAATACTATATAGACTATTGGGATAATTGGTGAAGAAGTCCTACCAAATTCTTTTTAAGATACAAATATGGTGCTGATACCTAAACTTGAAAGAGCCAAAACAGAAAAAGAAAATTATAGACCAATTTTACTAGTGGAAACAGAAACAAAATTTTAAGTAAGATATTAGCAAAAAGATCCCAGCAACATATTATGAGAATAATACATTTTGATCAGGTAGAATTTATGCCAGAAATGCAGCACTGGTTCAATATTAGGAAAACTATCAACGTACTTGATCATATCAATAACAAAACTAACAGAAAACATATGATTATCTCAATGGATGCAGAAAAAGCTTTTAAAAAATACACCACCCCTTTCTATTGAAAACACTAGAAAGCAAGGAATAAATATTACTGGGGGATCTCAATGTCCTCCATCAGAACTAAATAAATGTAACCACAAAATAAACAAGAAAGAAATTAAGCAGATGAACAGAAGTTTAGAACAGTTACATATGGCATACCTGTGGAGAAAACTGAATGGGGATAGAAAGGAATACACCCTTTTTTCTCAGTGGTTCATGGCACCTACACAAAAATTGACCATATATTAGGGTCTAAAACCTCACAATCCAATGTAAAAAGGCAGACATATTAAGTACATCTTTTTCATATCTTAATGTAATAAAAATTATAGGTAACAAAGAGCCATGGAAAATAGACTAAAAATCAATTGGGAACCAAATAATCTAATATTAAAGAATGAAGGAGTGAAATAACAAATCATAAAAACAATAAAAACATAAAAAGAAAACCTATAACTTCATCCAAGAAAATGATAATAATAAGACAACATAGCAAAACTTATGGGGTGCATGAAATATTTCTTAGGGGAAGTTTTATATCTCTCAATGTCTACATGAATAAAACAGAGAAAGAAAAGATCAATGAATGGGGCATGCAAATAAAAAGATAAAAAACAGAAAAATATCCCCAATCAAATACTGAATTAGAAATTCTAAAAGCCAAAGGAAACATTAATAAAATTGGAAATAAGAAAACTATTGAAGTAATAAATTAAAATGGAAAATAATAGATAAATTTATGGCTCATGTTATTTAAAAAAGAAAAAAATCAAATTGCCATTATCTAAAATGAAAAGGGTGAAACCACCAACGAAGCGCAAATTAATCAGTAGTTAGGAGGAATTTCGCCCAACTGTATGACAATAAATTTAATTATCTTAGTGAAATGGATGAATATTAACAAAAATATAAATTTACCAGATGAACAGAAGAGGAAATAAAATACTTATATAACTCCATTTAAGAAAAAGAAATTGAAGAAGCCATCAATAAACTCCCTAAGAAAAAATCTCCAGAGCCAGAAATTTTGCAAGTGAATTCTATCAAACATTAAAAGAAAAATTAATTCCAATACTATATAAAATATTTAGGAAAATAGGCAAAAAAAGAGTACTACGAAATTCTTTTTTATGACATAAACATGTGGCTGATGCCTAAGCCCCAAAGAGTCAAAAGAGAAAAATAAATTTACAGACCAATTTCTCCAATGAATATAGATAGAAATATTTTAAATAAGATATTAGTAAAGAGATTACAGCAACTTACCTTGAGAATAATAACTATGACCTCATGGGATTTATATGTAGGGCAGGTTCAATATTAAGAAAACTTTCAGCATAATTGAGCAATAAATAAAACTAACAAAAATCATATGATTATCTCAATAGACGGAGAAAAATTTTTTTACAAAATACAAAACCTATGCCTAATAAAAACAGTAGAGAGCATATTAATAAATGAAGTGTTCCTTAAAATTATAAATAACATCTTTTTAAAACCATCAGCAAGCACTGGATGTAATGAGGATAAGCTTCATGCATTTCCAATAAAATTGAGGGTTAAACAAGGAAGTCCATTATCACCACTTTTATGCAATATTGTAATTGAAAAAAAGAAAAAATATTGTAATTGAAATGTTAGCTTTAGCAGTAAGAGAAGAAAAATAAATTGAAGTAATTGAAAATGGCAAAGAATAAAGAAAAGTATCACCCTTTGCAGAGGACATGACTGTATATTTAGAGAATATTAAAGAGGCAACTTAAAAAATACTACTTGAAATAATAAGCAAATTTTAGAAGTTGCAGGATACAGAACAATCCCACATAAATCATTGACATTTCTATATATTACTAAAAAGAAAATCCAACAGTAACAGACAGAAAGAGGAATTCTATTTAAAGTTACTTTAGACATTTTAAACTATTTGGGAGTCTACATGTCAAGACAAACCCAGGAACTATATGAACACAATTACCAGATACTTTTCACACAAATAAAGTCAGATCTAAATAATTGGAAGAATATCAGTTGCTCATGAGTAGGCCTAGCTAATATAATAAAAATGACAATTCTACTTAAATTAATATGTTTATTAAGGGTCAAACTAATCAAACTACCAAAAATTATTTTATAGAACTATAACAAATACTAACGAAATTTACCTGGAAGAGCAAAAATTCCAGAATATCAGGAAAATTAATGAGGAGAAATATTAGGGAAGGTGACCTCACCATACCAGATTTTGAATTGTTTTACAAAACATTAATCACCAAAACAACTTGGTACGTAGAAATGAAGTGCTAGATCAGTGGAATGGGTTAGGTATACAAGACACAATAGTCAATGATTATACTAATCTGCCGTTTGATAAACCCAAAGACTCCAGATTCTGGCAAAAGAACTTATTTTTTAGCAAAAACTGCTGGGAACATTGAAAAACAGTATGGCAGAAACTAGGCATAGACTAACATCTTAGACCCTGTACCAAGATACAGCTAAAATGGGTACAAGGTTTATATATAAAAGCTGGTAATGAAAGCACAGTAGGAGACCAAGAAATAATTTACCTGTCAGTTTTTGGAAGAATGGAAAAATTCATGACCAAATGGAAACAGACAAGATTATGAAATACCAATGGATGATTTTTATGACATTACATTGAAAAGGTCTTGAGAAAATAGAGCCAATGCAACCAAGATTAGAAGGGAAGCAAAAATCTGGGAAACAATTTTTACAGTTTTACAATGTATATCTTTGACATAGGCCTCATTTCTAAAATATATAAAGAACTGAGTCAAATTTACAAGTACACAGGTTGTCCCTCAATTGGTAAATGGTCAAGGGATATGAACAGACAGTGTTCAGAGAAGGAAATCAATGCTATCTATAGTCACATGAAATATGCTCTTAATCCCTATTGATTAGAGAGTTGTAAATCAAAACAACTCTGAGGTACCACATTATACCTAGCAGATTGTCTAACAAGACAAAACAGAAAAATGATTAATGTTAAAGAAGATGTGGCAAAATTGAAACACTAATGCATTGTTGGTGGAGTTGTGAACTGATCCAACCATTGTGGGGAGCGATTTAAATCTGTGCCCAAAGTGCTCTAAGTGTATACCCTTTGATCCAGCAATGCCACTTCCAGGTCTGTATCCCAAAGTGACCGTAAAAATCGGAAAAGTACCCACATGTACAAAAATGCTTCACAGCTCTTTTGTGGTGGCAAAGAATTGGAAAATGAAGGGATGCCAATCAACTGGGGAATGGCTAAACAATTATGTATATGAATGTAATAGAATACTACTGTACTACAAATAATGATGAGCAGGTGTGCTTCAGAAAAACCTGGAAAGACTTATATGAACTGATGCTGAGTAAAGTGAGCAGAATCAGGAGTACATTGTATACAGTAAGAGCCATATTGTGTGATGACTAGCTTTGATAGACTTAGATCTTCTCAGCAGTTCAAGGATCTAAGACAACTCCCAAAGACTCATGATGGAAAATGCTATCCAATTCCAGAGAAAGAATTTTGGAGTCTGAATATAGATGGAAGTACACCATTCCTTCTCTTTTGTTGTTTTGTTTTGTTTATTCTTTCTCATGATTTCTCCCATTGGTTCTACTTCTCCTTTACAACGTGCTTAATGTGAAAATATGTTTAATATGAATGTATATATATATAGCTTATATTGTATTACATGACATCTTGAGGAGGGATTAGTGGAAAGAGAGGAAAAATTAAAAACTCAAAATCTTATGGAATTGAATGTTGAAAACTAAAATTACATTAATAATTTTTTTTAAAAAGAGAAATAATGAAACCTGGAGGAGGCTTTGAGTGAACCAATGCAGAGTCCAACAAGTGAAAAGAGAATAATTTATATTGTAAAAGCAAAATTAAAAAATAAATAAACTAGACTTAAAAATACCAGTCAATGAAATGTTCACCCGTGATTCCATCAATGATGGAACAACACTGCCTACCTCCTGAAAGAGAAATATGAGCTAAATATAACTAGTGAGACACACAGTTTTGAATACACACAGGATAGCATTTTTGAAATCTTTGATTCATATCACAGAAAAATAATTGATGTCACTGTTGTTATCTTTTTAACATTTAGTTGACTCAGTACCTCCGTGCAAGGAATCACCATTTAAAACTCCTCTGGTGGTCTTCTTTATTTGTTCTTTACTGATTACTTATCTAATAGCTTCCATGGCTATCTTATATCAGTTTTGGGTGGACAAGAAGCCTTTTCTTGTCAGAGCATCCAGACCTCTCAACTACATGAGAAACCTACAATTTGCTTTTAAGTTCTAATCATAAGGTCATCTTTTCCTTTTTTTCCTCTGTGTAATACTCTTGTATTCTTCATCAATATGAAAACAGTCTAGTCTTTACTCTTCAACATCAGAACCTCCTTCACCTATTAAAAACTTGATTGCTAATTCTTTTAGAAAATTTTAATCCTCCTGACAAAACTAAAGAGTAGAGAGTCATTCTTCTGGTCTCTTCCCCTCTGTTCTGGAAGAGGGATTGGCCTACATTTGGAACACAGCATAATCTCTCATATATGGCAAAAATACAAACATCACACATTTGATTCAAGTCACTGTAAAATTTTGCTTATTCCACAAAATCTTAATTTTGCCTTTTTTTCCTTGAAAATATCTGTGAAAATATCTATTTATCTCTAAATGCTAAGAAACTGCTTAAAATTCCTTGTAAAGTTTAATCACCACTTCAATTACTTTGTTACAACAATTACAGTCATACCTATATTCCTTTCTCCTTCAATCACTCCCTACTTGATTTCATCAATTTTGTTTTATTTATTCTTTCTCATGGTTTCTCCCATTGGTTCTACTTCTCCTTTACAACATGCCCAATGTGAAAATATGTTTAATATGAATGTATATGTATAGCTTATATTATATTGCATGACATTAACATACTTTTAATTTGATTAGTCCTGTAATTGTTGCATTTTTCTTAGTTACCTTGCCTTTTTGTTTGCCCATTCCCCCCTTTATTTTATCTTTCTTGAATCTAACTCTTCAGACTTTATTCCTTAATCCTTTTATATCCCTGTAAATTGTCCTCAACTCTTACTCTTTCACAACTAGGAAGTGTCATTTAGGCCTCAATATCGTCCTTCAAATGTCTTTAATTTCTTCCAATTTTGCCCAATTTCTCCTTCCCAAACTCATATTTTTTAGTATTTTGTATCAGAAATAGTCATTGTATTTTTTGTCAAAAGTATCATCATTATCTATTCATATAATTCTCTGATTTTCATTTTTATATGGGTATGTTTTATTAAGTTCATAGGTTTCCTAATATTAAACTCACCCTGCATTTGCAGCATATGTACAAAGCAGTCAGAGCTGTATTTTTCTGATATTATTTCAGTCCCTGTGTTAATATTTCATTTTTAGATTTTGCATTAATATCAATTAGGTCTATTAGTCTATAGTTTTATGTTTCTATTTTGAAACTCAATAGTTTATAAAGTAAAGCCTTATCTGTGTGAGAAGGAATTTAGTACATTCTCTTTCTCTATTTTTAGAAACAGTTTATGTGATATTGAAATAAATTTTTCTTTAATTTTTTGATGCAATTCAATTTTCAATCCATTAGATCTGTTGTATGCGTATATGTGTGTGCATGTGTGTGTGTGTGTGTGTGTGTGTGTGTGTGTGTGTGTGTGTGTGTGTGTGTGGTATTTCCAGTTCTGTATTTGGAAGAAAATAGATGTTTTGTTAAGTTTTTTCCCAAGGAATTTTTAAAAATATAATGAAAGGCTGTCAAAATTAATCAATACAGTGACCATCCAAGATTTCAGAACACTAATTATGAAACATGCTATCCATGAGAGAAAAGTGATGGATAAAGGATATGGAATATGATATATAAAAATAATTTATAGAATACAGCAAGTATTACCATAACATAGTATAATAAAAAAGATAATCATACAAGAAACTACAAATTATTATGGGCAGCTTGCATATTTCTTTCAAATATACAACAAAGTCATCATGCAAATAATTGTTTTCATTTTTCTCTCTCCCACAGAGATAGCTACCATTAGACACAAATATATATGTTTTATATGTTAGATATGTTTTATATTTGCAGGTATGTGTGTGTATCATACATATCTATAAAAGTATTCTGCACATAAATTTATTAGTTCTTTCTCTAGATATAAATAGCTCCTCTCCCAACCAGATGAGAAACCCTTCCCACTGACCTTTGAAGCTGTCTTTATCATTTGTGGGTTGAGAAGTATGGAATCCTCTTCAATGTCATTTTCCAAGCCCTCCTATGCCTTAGTGTAGAAGCTGCTAAATCGTGTGTTATCTTGATTATGTTTCCACAGTACTTGCATTGTTTCTTTTTTGCAATTGTAATCTTTTCTCCTTGACCATGGATGTCTGGAATTACACTATAATGTTCCATTTGGGATCTCTTTTAGGAGGTGATTGGTGGATGCTTTCAATTTTCATTTTAACCTCTGGCTCTAGAATATGAGGGAAGTTGTGCTTGATAATTTATCAAAAGATTATGCCTAGGATCTTTTTTTCCTGTAATGGTTTTCAGGTAGACCAATAATTTTTAAATTTTCTCTCCTGGGTCTTTATTCCAGGTCTATTTTTTCCAATGAGATATTTCACATTTTGTTCCATTTTTTTCATTGTTTTGGTTTCATTTTATAAATTCTTGATTTCTCATAAAGTCATTTACTTCCATTTGCTCCATTCTAATTTTCAAGGAATTTTTTTTCTTCAGTGAGCTTTTGGACTTCCCTTTCCATCTAACCAACTCTGTTTTTAAGGCTCTCTTCTCCTCATTGGCTTTTTTGGACCTCTTTTGCCATTTGAGTTAGTCTACTTTTAAAGGTATTATTTTCTTCAACATTTTTTGGGGTCTCCTTTAGCAAGCCATTGATTCATTTTTCATGATTTTCTTGCTTTGTTCTCATTTCCTTCCAAATTTTTCCTCTACTTCTCTTACATGATTTTCAAAACCTTCTAGAATTCTTCCTGAGACCATTTCATATTTTTATTGGAGGCTTCGGATGTATTAACCTTGACCTTGCTGTCTTCATCCAGTTGTATGCTTTGATCTTCTTTGTGGAAAGAAAACAACTTTTCATCAAGAAAGTAACTTTCTACATTCCTATTTTCTCACTTTTGGTCATTTTTTCAGCCAATTACTTGAACTCTGAACTCTTTGTTAAGTGTAAGCTGCACTGTCCCAAGTTTCATGGGCTTTGTGCAGCTGTTTTCAGGGGTATCTCCAGTGACCTGTAAATTCTCAAATCCTCCAAAGTGATATGATCAAAGGAGAGGTGTTTCCTCTTATCCTGGCCTGCACTCTGGTCTGTGAGCAACCACAACACTTTTTTCTACCCTGGATCTGTAAGTATGATTTCCTTTCCACAACCACCAGCTCTGTTACACAAGTGCTCCTTCTTGCTCGAGGATTACTATCCAGCACTGTGACCCATATCAGCTGCTCTATTCCCCCACAGTCTATAGGCTGAGAGCTCCAGAAGCAACTTCTACTGCAGCAGTGGCTGCCACTGCCTTGGGCTGTGGTTAGAACTGGGGCTAGACTATGTTTCTCTCACCCAGGTGAGGGAACTTTCTCACTGACCTTTGAAGGTGTCTTTGGTGTTTGTGGGTTGAGAAGTGTGGAAACTGCAGTACAATGATTCAGCATGCTCAGGCCTGCTCTAGTTCCATCTATGGCAGCATGGTCCAAGCTGGGCTGCACTGTGCTCTGAACCTGGTGCAATAAGACTTCTCCTGTTTGTTTTCCAGATTGTTTTGGGCTGGAAATCTGTTTCTCTCTGTCTTTTTATTGTTTCTGCTGCTTTATAATTTGTTCAGAGTCATTTTTAAAGGTATTTTGAGGAATTTGGGTGGAGAGCTGATGCAAGCCCCTGCTTCTACTCTATCATTTTGGCTATGCCCCGCTCAAAGTCATTCCTAAAGCAATATTATTATTACTATATACAATGTTCTCTTACTAGGCAGTTTAACAACGTTTGGGGCATAATTCCAGATTGCTCTCAAGTATGGTTGCATTAGTTTACAATTCCACCAACAATGAATTAGGGTCCCATTTTTTTCCACATCCTCAACAGTGTTTGTCACTTTCTCTTCCTATTATTTTAGCCCACCTGGTAGATGTAAAATGGTATCTCTAGATGTTTTCATTTTCATTTCTCTAATCAATAATGGTCTAGAGCATTTTATGTCATAATAAACAAAACTCATTCTCTTCCCTTCCTTCTTACTAATTTTACCCTTCAAAACTTCCTTAGCTCACCACTACTTTTTCAAGTATGCAGCTTCACAGTACTCCTTCACTCTTCCTTTCCATGTGCCCCTCTCATCAATCATTTGCCATTTCACTTCCACAATATATCTTGAGTCTATCCCTTTTCTCTCCATTAGTACAATTGGCAGCCTAATTCAAGTCCCCATTATGTCTCTCGTGGACTATTGCAATAACCTAATATCTTCATTGCTTTCCCCGTTTCTAGTCTCTCTCCTCTCCAATTTATCTTCAAAACAACTGCCCCATCTGACCACATAACTGGTACCTGTCCCTAAGAATTTCCAGTGGCACCATCTTAACTCAATGTTAAAATGCAATCTCTTCTTTTTGCCTTTTAAAAGACTTTATAATCTGGCTCCAGGCCGTTATGTCAGTCATTTTTGTGGATTACTCCCCTTCATGAACTCACTGTCTCAGACAGACTGCTCTACTACTCACCTAATATCCTCTTTCTGTGCTTTTGCAGAAGCTATCCCCCAAGAATAGAAGACCCTGCCTATGTCTCATAGAAGACCTCAAATCTCAAGTGTTGCCTTCAGCACTAAGTGCATCCTGATTGTTCCTAATTGCTATGGATCCTCTTGAATTGTATCTAAAAAGTTGGCCTCACAGCCGAGAAATGTTGCGGGTGGCAATGATTATGTCACTGGACAAGTCACTAACCTCTCAGGCAATGTTCTAGGAAGAAAGGGACCAGGTATGCAATGGGAAAGGTATTTTCTTTATCTGAGAGTTTCTTATTTCAGTTAAATAATAATATTCTAGTCCTTTTCCCTTTTCTATATTGTAACTTAATTTTCCATGTACATATTTTTCCTCAAAATATAATGATATATTTTGATAACATCTTTGATGTTATGGACTTTCACTTTTTTATCTTTGTATGCCTAAAATACCTAGGATAACAGGATGTAACACAATGTTAGGCAAATAGTAGATTCTCAATAAATGCTTTTTTTTCTGTTCAATTGCATTGAATCCCCTTTGCTAACCAGATTTGTATATGAATATTTTTCTATTCATTATATGCCTTATAATATATTTGTTCCAAGTTCAAATATTCTTTGAAAACTTGTTGCTTTATGGGTACTAAATATTGAGGAAGTTGAGGGGATTAGGATAGTATGTAGTTAATTGTGGGAATTGAGTGAACCACACTGATTGTATCTTGTATCTCAATTCTAGAGCTAGCTTAGTTCCACCTGTATTCACATATGGGTCTACTCCAAAATATGTCTTGTGAGAAAACTGTAATGTTATTGTATTGTCTGAACCTCATCCTGTGGGACTGGGAAGTTGGAACACCTCTATCTGCTGCTTAGAGATCCTTAAGCAAGGATCTGAATTATGGTGACTGGAAAATCACTCAGATTGAAATTTCAATGGAAGGAATTTTGTCAGAATTATACCTCTTAAACAACCCCTACGTCTTATCTGAGAACTTGCCCCATGCCAATCAATCAGCTATTGTTTTCTTCTTTTATTACTATTTACAGATACCTGTCTAGAGAAGCATAAGTCTTTTTCTGAATTCAAAAAATTGCACCTGTTCACCTGCCCTCTTTCAGTTTGGAAATTGCCTTATCTTTCATCCAAATAGAAATCAGATTAGCTAATTTTTTATTGTTTCCTTTTAATTCACTGGTTTTACTTGACTTTTTCATTGCATAAACATGTCTTCCCTATGTTCAGAGTCCGTTTCTAAGCTGAGGAAGGGACCTGGACTTGATTTGTTGGGTTATTGGCATGAGTTGCTTAATAAATCAAAGTCTGTGAAAGATTGAAGGTTGGCTTTCCTCAGTTGAATCAACATTCCTTCACCAACCACAATAAGGCAGAACTGGAAAACAACTAAATTCAGCTTTTATATAGGTCTGAATACTCCAAAGTGAGCACAAACAAATTGCTATTAAAAATAAGACTTTAAGATTGAACCCAGTCTACCTGTAAGACAAGAAAAGGTAATAGAGAGTACAATTTGGCAAATGGATTAAACCATTTTATTCTTGCAAGTAAAGATCCCCTTTCAAGAGAATTAAAATAATGAGAATAAATACCAAAAATCATAGGAGGCACCAAAAGTGATTCTTAGGAAAAATTTTATATTTCTGAATTATTAAATGAATAAAATAGAGAAAGAGGAGATCAAGGAATTGGGCATGCAGCTAAAAATAGCTAGGGAAAGAATAAGCTAAATTCCCCAATTAAATATCAAATTAGAAATATTGAAAACCAGAACAGAGATTAATAAAATTGAAATTAAGAAAACTATTCAACTAATAAATGAAACTAAGAGCTGACTTTATAAAAAAAAATAAAGTTTTTAAACCTTTGATTTAAAAAGGAAAGAAGAAAACCAAATTATCAGTATCAAAAATAAAAAGGGTAATCACCAATGAAGAGGAATTAAAGCAATAATGGGGAATAATTTTGCCCAGTGTTAAGCCCATGAATTTGACAATCTTAGTTAAATGGGTGAATATTTGCAAAAATATAAACTGCTCAGATTAACAGAATATGTAAAATACTTAAATAACCCCATCTCAGGAAAAGAAATTGAATAAGCCTTTAACGAATTCTCTAGGAAAAAATCTCCAGAGCCAGATGGATTTACAAGTGAATTTCCTCAAACATTTTAAGAAGAATTAATTCCCACATTATGTAGACTATTTGGAAAAATAGGTGGAGTTCTACCAAATTCTTTTTATGCTGCAAACATGGCACTGATATCTAAACTGGGAAGGAAAGGTCAAAAAAGAGAAAGAAAATTATAGACCAATTTCGCTAACAAATATAGATGCAAAAATTTTAATTAAAATATTAGCAAAAAGGACACGCTGTGACCAGGTAGGATTTATACCAAGAGTTCAGAGCTTCTTGAATATTGGGAAAACTGCTAGCATAATTGATTGTATAAACAACAAACCTAGCAGAAATCATATGATTATCTCAATAGATACAGGAAAAGCTTTTGAAAAAACAAAACACCTCTTCCTATTGTAAACACTAGAGAGCATAGGAACAAATAGGGCCTTCATTAAAATGGTAAGTAGCATCTACGTAACAACATCAACAAGCATTATTATGTGATGGGAATAAGCTAGAAACATTTCCAGTAATATTAGGGGGTGAAACAAAGATGTGCATTATCACCATTGTTGTTCAATATTCTACTAGAAATGTTAGATTTAACAATAAAAGAAGAAAAAGAAATTGAAGGAATTAGAATAGGCAAAAAAGAAACAAACCTATCACTCTTTGCAGATGACATGATGATGTACCTAGAGAATCAAGTAAAAAACTCCTTGAAATAACAAACAACTTTAGCAAATTTGCAGGATATAAAAATAAACCTACATAAATCATTCATATTTCTGTATATTACTAAAAAATAGTCTAACAGCAAGTAATAGAAATTCCACTTAAAGTTACCATAGACATTAGAAAATATTTGGGAGTCTACCCACCAAAACAAACACTGGGACTATATGAACATAATTACAAAACACTTTGAACACAAATACAGTCAGATCTAAGGAAGTGGACAAACTTCGGTTGCCCAAGGGTAGGCTGAACTAAAATAGTAAAAGTGACAATTAAGTAAATTAATTTACTCATTCAGTGCCATACCAATCGAATTACCAAAAATTATTGTATACACTTCAAAAACTAGTATTAAAATTCATCTGGAAGAACAAAAGTTTCAGAATATCAAGGGAATTAATGAAAAAAAATGCCATGGAAGGTGGCCTAGCCATATCAGACCTTAAATTGTATTATAAAGCAGAAATCATCAAAACCACTTGGTATTGGCTAAGAAATAGTATGCTAGATCAATGGAATAACTTAGGTACAAAAGACACAGTAGTCAATAACTATAGTAATCAATCTACTGTTTGAGAAATGCAAAGACCTCAGCTTCTGGGATAAGAACTCATTGTTTGACATAAACTGCTGGGAAAATATCCAAAAAGCTACATGATTTAGATATAAAGGTTGATACTGTACACAAACCAGGAGAGCAAGGAATGGTTTACCTTTCAAATTTATGGAGAATGGAGGAATTTATAACCAAATAAGAGATAGAGAACATTATGAAATGCAAAATAGATAGCTTTTATTATATTATATTGAAAAGATTTTGTACAAAAAAAATCCAAAGCAAACAAGATTACAAGGTAAGTAGAAAATTGGGAACAAATTTTTAAAACCAGTGTCTGATAAAAGCCTCATTTCTCAAATGTATGGAGAAGTGAGTCAAATTTGTAAGTATACAAATCATTCCCCAATTGATAAATGGTCAAAGGATATGAAGTGAGTTTTCAGAAGAAATAATGAAAGTTATCTAATGATAATGACAAAAAAATCATAGGAAAATTTACTCTAAGTCACTACTGATTAGAGAAATGCAAGTCAAAACAACTCTTAGGTACCATATAACATCTACCAGATTGACTAACATTACAGAACAGGAAAATTATAAATGCTGAAGAAAATGTGGGAAAATTCACATACTAATGCATTATTGGTGGAGTTGTGAACTGATCCAAACATTCTGGAGAGCAATTTGGAACAACACCTAAATGGCTACATAAATGTTCAAACACAACAATACCACTTCTAGGAATATATTACAAAGAGATCATAGAAATGCAAAAAGGAGGTATATGTGCAAAAGTATTTCTAGCAGCTCTTTTTATGGTGGCCAACAACTGGAAATCGAGGGATACCAATCAATTGGGGAATGGCTGAGTAAGTTGTGGTGTATGAATGGAATGGAATTCTATTGTGCTATAAAAAAATGAGGAGCAGGTTGATTTCAGAAAAACCTAGAAAGACATATATGAACTGGTGATGAGTGAGATGTGCAGAACCAGAAAAACATTGTACACAGTAACAGTGACACAATTTGATGACTGACTTTAATAGATGTAACTCTTCTCAGCAATGCAAGGACCTAAACCAACACCACAAGACTCATAATGGAAGATTGTATCTACATTTAGAGAAAGAAATATCGAGTCTGAATGCTGATTGAAGCATACTATTTACTCTTCTTGTTTTGTTTTGTTTTATTTTTTTTCTTTCTCATGGTTCCTCCGATTCATTCTAATTCTTCTATGCAACAAGACTAATGTGAAAATATGTTTATTAAGAATGTACATATAGAGCCTATATCAAATTTTACACTGTCTTGGTGAGGTCATAAGTGAGGGAGGGAGAGAAAAACTATAAAAGTAAACGTTGAAAAGTAAAAAAAAACTAAAAGAAATTAATTTAAGAAAAGAAAAGATACCTTTTAGAAACATGATGGTATAGGATATACAGACCCTAGGCATTTATGAATAAAAGAATCATGATTAAGCTAGATGAGAGTGAAGGCACTCATGGGTCAACTTTCTCTGATTCTCAGTGAATATGCCTATAGTTTCATAAGTCATTTTAGCTTTTTATACCTCATCCTTTGTCTACTCCTCCTTCAGGGAAGAGGTCTAGGCTAAGAAAATGGCCTTAGGGTACTACAAAAGAAGAATTACAATGACACTTTTCATTGAAATTTTTCAAAAGGAATTTTGGTGCATTGTTAGAGGATTCCTAGTCAAGTAACATTGGAATTGATGGCTCTAAAGTCCTTTCCAAATCTAACTTACAATAACAATAAATCACAATACTAGGAGAATTCAAGACGCATTTCCCACAACCTAGAGAGGTAAGAAGCATAATATAGTCATTCATATTTTACAGATGAGACAATGGAAACCCAGAGAAGTAAAGCCAATTGGCTAAGCTCATATAGTCATCCAATCAGTTCATCAAAAGTTATTTGTTAAGTGCCTACTTTATGCCAGGTGGGACAGATATGTGGTACATTGGGTTGAATATATGGCCTAGAGTTAGGAAGATGCATCTTCCTGATTTCAAATTTGACCTCAGACAGCTGACAGCTGTGTGATCATAAAGAAGCCATTTAACCCTGTTTGTCTCAATATCTTCAGCTATAAAATGAACTGGAGAAGGAAATCGCAAACCACTCCAGTATCTTTGCCAAGAAAAACCTCAAATGGAGACCAATAAAATGATTCAACAGCAGAATACTATGTTTGACGTTGCACATACACAGACAAAATTTAGACTTCTCTATGAGCTTATATCCTATTAGGGGAGATAAAATGTACACATTTAAGCATATGCAAAATAAATACAAGGAAATTTGACAGGGGCGAAGGTACTAGGATTTGTAGAGAACCAGCAAAGACCTCATATAGGTATAGGTAGTGGTAAGTTGGGAATAGAGTTCAGATATGAGAGACAGCCTATGCATAGTCACATAAACATAAGATTGAACATCAAGCCTGGGAAAAAGCAAGAAAGTAATTTTGGACCTTCCATGCAGCACATGAAAAAAGAGTGTTCATGGCTTGTCCAATTTATTTATCTAAAATAGAATTATTAAATTGTTCTGTTTCCTCCGAGAAATTTTTATTTTTGTAAATATTTATCCATTTCACTAAGATTGTTAGTTTTGCTGGCATATAACTAGACAAAATAAATCTTTATAATAATTTTAATTTCATCTTCGTTGGTGGGTCAATTTTTTTGTTTTTTTCTTTAATAGTTTTATTTATTTATTTTTAGATTTAGATTTCAACACTCATTTCCACAAAATTTTGAGTTCCAATTTTTTTTCCCATCTCTTCCCTCCCCCCACCCCATAACACCTTGCATTCTGATTACCCCATTCCCTCAGTGTGTCCTCCCTTCTGTCATACCCCATCCTTCCCTTATCCCCATCTTCTCTCTTTTCTTGTAGGGCAAGATAAATTTCTATACCCTGTTACCTGCATTTCTTATTTCCCAGTCATATTCAATAACAATTCTCAACATTCGATTCTAATACTTCGAATTCCAACTTCTCCCCTCTGTCCCTCCCCACCTATCACCATTGAGAAGGCAAGCAATTTAATTACAGGCTCTATATGAGTGGTTTTGCAAAAGACTTCCATAATAGTCATGTTGTGTAAGACTAACTATATTGTCCTGCATTCTACCCTGTCTCCCCTTTTTTCTATTCTCTCACTTGACCTTGTCCCTTCCCAAAAGTGTTTACTTCTAGTTAACGGGCACCTAGGTGCAGTGGATAGAGTACCAGTGCAGGAGTCAGGAGGACCTGAGTTCAAATCTCACCTCAGACACTTGACACTCACTAGTTGTGTGACCTTGGACAAGTTACTTAACCCCAACTGTCTCATCCTGGATCATCTCCAGTAATCCTGATGAATATCTGGTCACTGGATTCAGATGGGTCTGGAGAAGTGAGGCTGGTGACCTTCACAGCCCTCCCTCCCTCAAAACAAAGTCAAGTGCAAGTCATGTCATTATTTCTCTGATGGCATGGTCTTCTTTGGCAATGAAGGATGAGCACGGACTTCTAGTTACTCCCTTCTCCCACTTGCCCTCTCTTCTATCATCTCCCTCATCCCACTTGTCCCCTTCTTCCCTACCCTTTTGTAGTGCAATATATACTTTCATACCAAACTGAGTGAGAATGCTATTCCCTCCTTAAACCATATGTGAAGAGAGTAAGCTTCACTTTTTCCCTCTCACCTCCTCCCTTTTCTCCTCCATTGAACAAGATTTTTCTTATCTCTTTTATGAGGGATAGCCTGCCCCATTCCATTTCTCCATGTCTCGTCCCAATATTTTCCTCTCTCACCCCTTAATTTTATTTTCTTATGGATATCATCTCTTCTGATTCAACTCAAACTTCACTCTCTGTCTGCATGTGTGTTTGTGTGTGTGTGTCTGTGTATAATCACTCCACCTACACAAATACTGAAAAAAAGTTCCAAGAATTACAAATATTTTCGTGCCATATAATAATGCAAACAATTTAGCTTTAGAAAGTCCTTTATGATTTCTCTTTTCATGCTTCTCTTGATTCATGTGTTTGAAAGTAAAATTTTCTATTCAATTCTGGTATTTTCATCATGAATGCTTGAAAGTCCTCTATATCATTGAACAACCATTTTTTTCCTTGAAGTATTATACTCAGTAAGTGATTCTTTGTTTTAGTCCCAGTTCCTTTCACTTCTGGAATATCCTATTCCAAGCCCCTCAATACCTAAATGTAGAACCTGCCAGATCCTGTGTTGTCCTGATTGTATTTCCACAGTACTCTAGACTCTGAAATTTGGCCACAATATTCCTAAGAGTTTCTCTTTTTGGGTCTCTTTCAGAAAGTGATTATTTTAATATCTATTTTGCCCTCTGGTTCTAGAATATCAGGGCAGTTTTCCTTGATAATTCCATGAAAGATAATGTCTAGGCTCTTTTGTTGATCATGGCTTTCAGGTAGTCCCACAATTTTTAAATCTTCTCTCCTGAATCTGTTTTGCAGGTCACTTGTTTTTCCAATGAGATGTTTCACATTATCTTCTATTTTTTCAATCTTTTGGTTTTGATTTGTAACTTCTTGGTTTATCACATAGTCATTAGCTTCCCTGAACTCCACTCTCATTTTAAAAGAACTATTGTATTCAGTGAGCTTTTGAACCTCCTTTTCCATTTAGGTAATTCTGCTTTTAAAATCCTTCTTGTCCTCATTGGTTTTTTGGAGCTCTTTTTTTCCAATTGAGTTATTTTTAAAGGTGTTATTTTCCTCAGCATTTGTTGGGTCTCCTTTAACAAGCTGCTGACTCACTTTTCAAGCTCTTCTATGGCCTGAGCCCACTTCATATTCATTTTGGAGGTACTGGAGGCAGAAGCCTTGGCTTCCTCTGACAGTATGCATGGTTTTTCCTCATCTGAAAGGATGGAAGGAGATACCTGTTCACCAAGAAAGTAACTTTCTATGGTCTTGTTTTTTCCCTTTTTGGGGGGCATTTTCCCAGTCAGTTACTGGACTTCTGAATTCTTTGTTAAGAGGAGGGGCCTAGTGCTCCTCCTCTCCCCAGGACCATGCTCAGGGTTGAGATTCAGACCAGCTACTCAATTTCCCCAGGGGCTTTGGGTGGGAGCAGTGCCACCACTGAGGCCTGAGGTTCAGATCTCCTGCTTAGTTTCCCCAGAGGCTTTAAGTGAACCATTCTGACAATGGAACCAGGCTGCTTCTATGGCCACTGTAGCCATCAGCCACCTGCTGCTGCTGCTGCTGCTGCTGCCGCCTCTGCCCCTGACTAGGGCCAGTGCTGGGGGGACCCTCTTCCCCTCTCGCCCAGCTGGGAAAGCCATCCCACACTGATCTTTGAAGTTTTCTTTGTTGTTTCTGGGTTCAGGGATCTGGGACCGTTCCAACTAGTGATTCTGCCTGTTCTGGTCCTGTTCCTTCCTGTGCTGAGTTGCCAGGGCTGGGCTCCACTCCTTTCAGTGTCCTGTGGAATGGACCCTTCCTTTCAGCCCTCTAGGTCATCTTTGGCTGGAAATCTCTTTCACACTGTCATTCTGTGACTTCTGCTGCTCTAGAATTTGTTGAGAGTCATTTTTAACAGGTATTTTATGGGCTGTGGGGGAAGTGCTAGAGTATTTGCATCTTTCTACTCTGGCATCTTGCCTCCACCCTGCCCTTTTAATTTTTGATGCTGCTAATTTTGTTTTAAGCCTTTCCTTTTTTAAATCAAATTAACCCACATTTAATCTGTTTTTTTTTTCATTTTAAATTAAATCAGTTCAGTTCTATTTTTAAGTTCAATTTTTTAATTTCAATATTTTTAACTCCTCCCTTGCTTTTTAGGATTTCTATTTTGGTGATTAATTGAGGAGAAAAGGAGTAATATAGAATAAGCCTGTAAAGGCAGATGAAATCAAATTTTGAATGGTCTTTGATATGTCAAACAGTAGAACTTACAGAGGCAAGGGGGAACTTCTAAATTTTATAGATTAAGGGAGGATAGTCAAAACTATAGTTTGAAATGTTTACACCTAAGTCTTCTTACTGCAACACCAATATTCTACCTCTAAAGCATGCTGTTTACCTTTCAGACACTGATGTGAAGAAATTGGTACTCTACTGGAGTGACAGATGCTCAATTGCACAGTTTGGCCTGATGCCTAGAGGATTGGGGCAAGCGTTTAATAGCAGTAGATGACTTAGGAGGAAGCCACCTGTTATAGCACCTATGCCAGTCTAATATCAGGTCCTCTTTAGTCTTCCTATTTGGGGGAGTTAAACTTGGGCCAACTGGAAAGAGGGGGAGGAAAAATTTCTCAATTCCACAATCAAGCATAATAAGTAATCCAAACAGCAGAATTTAGGATTACTCATAACCTGGCTTTACATATTTAACTTTCTATGCTAGACTAAATATAACCTAATATCATACATCTGTCTAATTCATTTAGAACAGGGCCTCAACTTTTTTTTTTTGTTATGGATGATCTGGTAAAATCTAGGAGTCCTTTCTCAGAATATGTGTTTTAAATTTATAAAATAAAATACATAGAATTAAAAAGGAAACCAATTATATGAAATAAGGATATAATTTTCCCCCACAAATGTTCATGCATCCTCTGAAATTCATCCAGGTTAAGAACTCCTGATTTATAATTCTTATTAAGTTATTATTAATAGATAGCTAAATTATTCACCAGATATTTAAAATTTATTGAAATATCACAGTAATGGAGAAATAATTGTACCAAAAATAGATGAAATCGGATAAAATACAAATGTCTGAGTTACTGCTAAATAATAAGTTGCTGTCAAGAAAAGATAGCTGTGAATATTTGCAACTTGATGTTCTATAGGAAATCCTTGAATTAGACCCCCCCAGGAATAAATCAACATCTGAAAACTAATTACTACATGAAATTGTTGAGTATTTGTACAATTTCAAATGTTGCAATAATTTAATATATCTAAATTTCTGATTAGCTTGGTTCTTTCATATGAACTATCCAACTGCACTTTTAATTTATAGTTGTTACTTTAATATGTGTATTTAACTTTTATCATTTTCATTCAGTTCCTCTTGTTTTTTACTACTCAAAAATCTGGAAAGAAATGATAATGCATGGGCAAGATATTCCTGTTTTTCTTGCTACAGATGAATGAGAGCAATAGGCAATGAAAATAATCATTAAAGTAACTTTTGCCTTTGGATGAAAGGTATTATGATTTAGAAGGAAGAATATTGTCTTACATATCACTTAGAGTTAAGGTATAATGGTAGATTTTGTGAGCTAAGGAGACTTTACTTTCTGTATATTTGAGGGATGGGGAAAACAAAGTTAAGTTGGCTATTGCTATGTTTGTCAATCTAAGTGTTTTAAGAATTAGTCAACCTGAAGCCAAGTAGATATAGATAGTTATACAACATTGGTACAGGATTCAAGCAAATAATACAGTCCAAATGAATATATGATCTAGGTATAAAAGCTGATAGTACAAATAAACTAGGGGAGCAAGGGATAGTGTATTTATCAAATTCATGGAGAAGGAAAGAATTTATGACCAAACAAGAGATAGAGAACATTGTGAAGTACAAAATGGATAATTTTGATTACATTAAATTGAAAAGTTTTTGCACTAATAAACCCAATGCAACCAAGATTGGAGGAAAACAGAAAACTCAGAAAGAATTTATTTCAACTAGTGTCTATGATAAAGGCCACATTTCTAAAATATATAGTGAACTGAGTCAAGTTTACAAGAATACAAGTCATTCCCTGATTGATAAATGACCACAGGATATGAATGGGCAGTTTTCAGTGGAAAAAATTAAAGCTATCTACAGTCATGAAAAAATGCTCTGAATCACTATTGATTAGAGAGATGCAAATCAAAACAACTCTGAGGTACCACATCACACCTATAAGATTGGCTAACATGATAAAACAAGAAGATGATAGATATCGGAGAGCATGTGGGAGAACTGCAACACTAATTCATTGTTGATGGAACCGTGAGCTGATCCAGTCATTCTGGAGAGCAATTTGAAACTGTGTCCAAAGAGCTACAAAAATGTGCACACCCTTTGGCCCAGTAATATTGCTTCTGGGACTCTACCCCAAAGAGATCATAGAAATGGAAAAGGTCCCACATGTGCAAAAATATTTATAGCAGCTCTCTTTATGGTGACCAAAAACAGGAAATCAAGAGAATGCCCATCAGTTGGGGAATGGCTGAACAAGTTGTGGTATAAGAATGTAATGAAATGCTATTTTACTATGAGAAAGGATGAACAGGAAGACTTCAAAGAAGCCTGGAAAGATTTATATAAACTGATGCTGATTGAAAGGAGCAGGGCCAGGAGAACTTTGTTCATGGCAACAACTACAGTGTGCAAAGAAATTTTTCTGGTAGACTTAGTACTTCATTGCAATGCATGAACTTAAAAAATTTTCAATGGACTCGAGGCAAAACACCTTCCGACATCCAGAGAAACAACTATGGAATTGGATTGCAGATAGAAACAGACCATTTTCTTTTGTATTATGTTTTGTTTTGTTTTGTGGTTTCTCCCATTCATTTTACTTCTATATAACATGCATTTAATAGGAAGGTACGTGTAGAATCTATATAAGATTGTACACTGTCTCAAGTAGAGAGTGGGGAGGGAGAGGGGAATGAGAGAAGGGGAGTGGAAAAAAATCTAAGATATATGAAGGTGATCGTTGAACACTAAAAACAAACAAAATAATTTAATTTAATAAAAAGAACTGGAAATTGAGGGAATGCCCATCAATTGGGGAATGGTTGAAGAAGCTGTGGTATATGAATGTAATGGAATACTATTGCACTATAAGAAATGATGAACAGGAAGACTTCAGAGAACCTGGAAGTGTTCAGGCTCGGAGTGCTGGGGACCCCGAAACACCAACATGCAGTGTCCTGCTCACCTGAATTCTACACAAGCCTTCTTAAAGCCAAAGAAAAAGCATTTTTATTAAAGATTGGCCATACTGGGATGGCTCTTAAGGAGCCTAATGTTTTGTCATGCTTGTATGCTTGCATTAACAAGCGGGCCAGATAGAATCTCAGCTAGACAAAATCTGACATGGATTGAATCTGAGCCCCTTCATAGATGCAAGATGGAACTTCAATACATAAAAAGACTTAGAGAAGAATCCAAGTGTTACCAAGTAGCCTGGGGCCCCAGAGTTAGTCTTGATAGGGGTGGTCAACCTGAAAATCCAGAGATCTTGATGGGAATGACCAGTATGCTGGGGTGAACACAGATTGAATCTAGGGAGGATCTTGATGGGAGTGGCCAGCAGCTGGGAGATTGGGATTTTGATAGGATGGGGAGAACAACGGAGATTTAGGTATAGTGATAATGTAAAGCTTATGGGCCCCAAGAGACTACCTAAAGATTCAAGGAGAGTTCAAGGAGGTTCCCAGAGTCTGTACCCCATCCGAAGGACTTCTACGAACTGATTCTGAGTGAAAGCAGAACCAAAAGAGAGACGATTATTTCTGATAGACTTAGCCCTTCACAGCAATGTAAGGACCTCAAACATTCCCAAAGGACTGTTGAGGCAAAATGCCATCCACATCCAGAGAAAGAACTATAGAATCAGAACGTAGCATGAAGCAGACTCTTTTCTCTTGTGTTAAGTTTTGTTTTAGTCTGATTGCTCTCATGGTTTCTCGCATTCTTTTTAAGTCTTCCATGCAACATGACTAATGTGAAAATGTGTTTAATATGAATGTATGTGTAGAACCACATAAGATTGCATACCATCTCAGGTTAAGGAGGGAGAGGGAGATAATTTAAGACTTATGGAAGTGATTGTTGAAAACCAAAATCAAATAAATTAATTTATAAAAGAAAATCTCAGTGGGAAGAACACTGATTCTGGAGTCAGAGAATTTGAATTCAAATTCCACCCTTGACACCCTGTGTGATCTTGGATGAGGCATTTAAGCTTCCTAGGCTAATTTCTTTATGTCTTAAGTGAGCAGTTGTATCTAAATGACTTCTAATGTCCCATGATTCATTACTTCATTTCTTCTTTATAATATCATCTAAACAGAGGCATATTTAAAGCAAACCAAAACCTCATGATTTCATGGGTTTTAGGAGATCCCTGTAACTTCCTCTACAAAAATAGACCATCAACTCCTCTGGCATGTATGCTCTTACGGAGTTGCCTAGGGTCACTGAGTGGTTGCTTACACTGTCTATAACCACAAAGCTGTACGAATTAAAGGGAGTTTTTCTGACTGAAACTACCTCTCTATCTACCTCATCATTCATGAATATATTAATAGATCCATTATATAGATGAAAAAATTGAGCCCCAAAGCAATTAAGTGGCTTAGTTAGGGTATCATGGCTAGTGAACAAAAGAACCATCACCCAAATCCATCTGTTTCTGAGCTTTTTTCCTGTAAACTTGCATTCCATGATTCCATGGGGAAAGTGTGGGGCAATAAAGAGGTATGTAGATGTGCTTATAAGCATATAAACACATATATGTATAAACATATGTATACACATATGCATTTGAATATATACATGTATGTATGCATAAATATATTCATATATATGAAAGTATAATTAACTCAATTCTTATTGCCACCCTCACATTCGTCAGAGTACACTGTGGGTCCAAGAAGATGAAAAGGAATTTCTAAAAACCGGGGAAATCAAGAAAACACACAATTAAGCTAAGGTTTAAAGGAAACTAGAAGTTCCAAGAAGTAGATGAGAAGGAAGTGCATTCTACTCCTGTACAAAGCCACAGAGACAGGAGAAGAAATGTTGAATGTGTAGGTCAGAATGACTGAACTGTGGAGTGTATTAGAGCAATATGTAATCAACCTCTATAGATATGTGATGGAGTTAGATTGTTAAGGGCTTTGAAAGTCAATTAGAAGATATTATCGTTAATCTTAAAGATAATGGGGAGATACTGAGGCTTGCTAAGTAGAATATTGACAAGTACAGATGTATATTAGGAGAATTCACTTGGCAGCTATGTGGGGAATGGATTGGAAGAGAATAGAGAATAGATACAGGAAAATCAATTAAGATGCTATTGAAACATTTTAAATCAGAGATGATAAGGGCTTAGACAAAGATGGTTTTATTATGAATAGAAGAAAAGAGATCTGAAAGAAAATGGAATAGGAAAGTGAAAGACAATTGAGGGTGATTCCCAGGTGGCTAAATGCAGGTAACTGAAAGATTGTAGTATTATCCATATAAATACACAAGTGCGGAGGAGGAGTTGCTTTAGGGGAAAAGAAAAGAGGTAGGGAGTTGTATATTTTAAGTTTCAGAAACCTACATTATATCTAATGTCCTTAGTCAGTTGACTACATGATACTGCAATCAGAAAGCTCAGTAGAGAAATTTGATACATAAGGGATGGGACATGATTAATATAATTTATAAAGGAGACTAAGCCATATCAGTATGAGAAGTAGGAAGAGAACCATAAAAGAGCTCTGTCATAAAAGATAAAAGAGAAGAGAAAATCCAAGATAGAGATTTAACTAAATTATTTCAATATATATGAGTAGTCAAATAATTGCTTAATGAAAACAAGAATAGTCAGGATTTAATTTTTCCCTTGTTTACTCAATTACATATTTCAATTGTTAAATTACAGAGAACTAAAAATTTTTGTTCTAAGACAGGGAAACTACCTAGGGTGGTACCAATTTTAACATTATATTTTTATCATATTAATATCTTCATACTCTAAGATCATGTGAAAAATCAGATTCCTAAGCCTTTGGAACATAAATGCACTTGAAAACACATGTTCAATTAGCACCAGATTCCTTTTTCTTAACTTTTTTAAAATGCTGATAAAATAATTGAGGTGACTTTATATATGTTTAGCAAATAAAGTGCTTCAATTTCTTGGTAGCATTGCTTTGAATTTTTATACTCCCTTTTTAAAGAACATTTTTATGCTCAATTTTTCTGCCAGATCTTTTGACCACATTTATGTATGTAATGTTACCTCTGATTCTTGTTTTTAAAAGAGCTGTCTCTCTACAATAACAATAATCATATTTCTTTTTCTGGGTGACTAAAACTGAGAGCCATATGCTCATTCTCAACACAGTCATATCCTTTCAGGGTCTGGAGTTAATTTCCCTTGTTGTTGGCAAATAAATGATAATTCTTCCTATCAATAGAGATTCCCAGTTTCCCTGATGCCTAATCTTCATACACACACCATGAAGCTTGTAACCTGAAATGTGACACTGACTTTTAGTTGTGAATTTAGTTTTAAATTACTTTTCAAAAGTAGATAAGTCTCTCAACTCTCTTTGGGATTTATCTGCCAAGCTGGCCACTTTGTTTAGCATGAACCTGGTTTCTAGGATTTCAGAGCTACAAATAGAAGGGACAGATAACAGCAAGAGCTTGTTGCTTAAAAGTATTACCAACCAGAACACATAGGACTCAACTGAATTCAAATTTTATGAACTTGCTCTCCATTTATTATTGCACATCTTGACTTATGTAATTTATGAAAGAAAATCTAATTTCATGTATGCATCTTTTATTTTCTTGTTTGTTTTTAGCAATGAAAGAAAAACATTTCTTTCTAAGTAGGTTATGACTCAAGTTTCTATTAAGAAGATAAGCATAACAGAGAATAAAAGGATGATATTTCCAATTACATTTTAATTTTATCAGATGATGTCTATTTCTTTTAAATTTCAGTCACAAATTTTATTTTTGCATTTAAACTTTCCCTCTTTTCCACTTAAAATAATTATGATCATTTTTCTTCCTTATTTCTTTCTGTTCTTGCTCCTTCCCCCTCTTTTTCTAGACAGATACACAGATCTATTGAAGATATAGATAAATATTTATATTTTATAGATATTGATGAGATAGAGATATACAAAGACTGGCAGACAGACAGATTGATGATAGATAGAAAGATAGAAAGATAGATAGATAGATAGATAGATAGATAGATAGATAGATAGATAGATAGATAGATAGATAGATAGATAGATAGGTTATTCATGTGTCTTGGAAACCTAAGAAACCAGTAATATGGCTGTCAAAGTCATGAAAAATTCTGAGGGATGCTCGTGCATTCTTGGATCAGAAATGCAGAAAATAGTTACTATAGGCACTGTTAGGGAAGGAGATGATGGAGTTCATCGTTGGGAGATTATAATCTTCATTTCCTTAGGCCTAGGGAAGCTCTAGAAGAAGGTCACCAATAATATGAGTGTAGTGGGCCAGAAGCAGCTGTACCATTTGGTGGTTCCTATTAAAGAGAGATCATAAGGCAAGGCATGAGAATTATATTTCCATGAGGAAAAGATATGCATATAATACCACCTTCCATTTTTTCACCCTAAGGCTAAAATCCATTTACCCTGCTTAAATTCCAACTATATCATATATGGTATTTTATTCTGTAAACTTTTTCAATAATCAAGAGCAACGATTGAAAAATCACAACTTAAAATTCTTTTAGTACCTTGGAATGCAGCAAATGTAGAACTGATCTCTCCAGAAAGATTCATCTTCCGCTTTATGAAAAATATTATGATTAAATATGTCCATTAGTTAACAATTTCTCTTCTTTCAGAAAAGAGAGGCTGAGCAGGTCTACTTTACCGAAAGCAACTAGATGCTCTCTCCTGCCTAAGAATTCTAATGACTCACTACGAATTTTTATTCTAGTTTTTCAGTTCTGAAGGCCTTTATCTTTGATAGAGAAAACAAAATAAAATAGAAGTTAAACAGCTGTTCCCTCTCTGTTTTCCTCATTATCATCATCTCATTCAAACAGAATAGCAATCCTATCCTTTCTTTGATCTTCCTCTTTAACAAATCCTAGATCATTTTGTTAAAAAGAAACTTGCGTTATAGTTCATGACATTCAACACTAGCTTGTTCTGAATTTTAGCATTCTTTGCATTAAGTATGTGCATAGGATGTCAGGCATTCGCAGATACCTCTTAACATCTTTCCCCAAACAGTAACTTTTCCTTTTAATTATACCACATGAAAATCTCATCTATTTTATAAATTGTTGTATTGTGTTTAATTTAATTATTTTGTTTGATTAACAAAATAATATTCTTTATCATTATTTTAAAATAATCACATTTAAATAAATACATAAATAAATATCTGGGTTAACATCCTAGTGAAATATGATGAGCACATTAATATTTTTTGTAACTAGCCTTACAGTTTTGTGGCACTCTTTTGTATACTTTGATCACCTGCCCTTGATTCCATTTTGTGTACATGTCTCCTTAAAGCTTCATTAGGTGATGAGTTCTCCATGCATACATATTGTTAAAAAAAGGAAAATCTCCCCTTTTTCCATAATATTGTGTTTGTGTTTCTCTCTTCAGAATTTTGTTCTTATTTATAATTTTCATTTATATAGCACTTTAAGGTTTTTGCAAAGCAATATATGTATATATATATATGTATATATATATATGCACATACACACAGACACACATATATATATAATATACATATATACAGATATACACACATATATATATACAATATACATATATACATATACACATATGTATGTAGTAAATTCAGTCTAACAACAACCTTGTGAAGTAGGTGCTACCTTATTTACCTCACTAATTGAACCCTGAAATTGGAAATTATGAATACTATTTTATAGGGTAGAAAAATTAAACTCAAAAGATAAGTTAAAATACAAGCCCAGGAATCATAACACAGCTAGTGCCTGAGATAGGATGAAAATTGAGTTCTTCCTGACTTATTGTCCAGCATTGTATCCACTTTATCACTAAGCTGCCTTTTCTGAAAGTCTTCCATCCATCCAATTTTCTCCCTAGGATTTAGGATATAATATTCTACTTAGTTTTTCTCTAATATTTTTCGAATTTACTTCCTGATATCTACATGGAATTTAAGATCATGTGTGGCTTTCCTCTTCATATGCAAAATCTGGGATAAGAGTCCATCAAATAATGAAGTATGGGTAGCAAAAAGATATAGACTCACCTCAAAACATCCCTGAACACCTTTAAATAGTGCCATAAAACAAATCCTGGAATGAATGAACCCATGAAAGGTTGGAATGAAACAATTTTCAAGCTCAAAACAATGTAGAAGGACAACATGAAAGCTCTGTGGAGAGGAGTACACTCAAGTGTGGGCCACACCAGTGCAGACCAGGGTACCAGAAAGCCAGGAGCAGGCTTTGGGAGCAACTTTATCTGCTGTGCTCTGGCTTTCAAAGTTCTTGACATGCATTCTTGACATGTATGAGTGTTGACCAATTGTTGAAGGAAATTACAGGGGTCTCTTTGTTGATACTAAGGCAGGGTTCTACTGCTTTGCCCATGTCACAGTCCTGGGTGGAAGTCCCAGGGTGAGGGGGAGCACTAGCTTGCCAGACCTTGCAACTCAACTGAAGCAGGAAGTGTCATCACAGTTACATGTTAGAAAAGAGTGCTTGTGGTTGTTTAAAGAACAGAGCATAGACCAAGAGAGGAGTAATAACACATATCCTTTCATCATACCTACTTGGAAGAACTGAAAACTTACAGGTCCCTAGAAGTATCTCTGAAAATAGTTGCAAAAAAAAAACAACAACCTGGAATTAGGGACAATGCACGCTCTACCCTGGAAAGTGAGTCCCACTTTAACAAAGAATTGAAAGTCAAGAAAAGTCTGGAGAATGACCAAAGAACAGAAAAATAATGACTACAGAAAGTTACTATGGTGATGATGAAGATCAAAATACACTTTCAGAAGAAGACAACAAAGTCAAAGCCCTTACATCCAAAGCCTCCAAGAAAATATGGAAAAGCACACAAAGGGTTTTAAAAGTCAAGTGGGAACGAGAAGAGAAATGAGAGCATTGCAACGAAATCCTAAAAAAGGCCACAGCATGATAAAGGAGGCACAAAAATTATGGAATAAAATAGCACTTTAAAAAAACAGAAGAGGCCAAATGGTAAAGAGCTACAAAAATCCAATGAGCAGAAAATATTTTGAAAATCAAAATTGGTCAAATGGGAAAAGAGGCACAAAATTCACTGAAGACAAAATTTCTTTAAAAAGGAGAATTGACCAAAAGCATAAGGAGGTCCAAAAGCTCACTGATGAAAAGAATTCCTTAAAAATTAGAATTAAGAGAATAGAAGCTAGTGACTCTATGAGAACTCAAGAAATGATGAAACAAAATTTTAAAAAATGGAAAAAACTAGATGACTGTGAAGCATCTCATTGGAGAAACATCTGAACTTGAAAACAGATCCAGGAGAGACAATTTAAAAATTACTGTACTACCTAAAAGACATGATAAAAAATAGAGCCTACAAATACTCATCTTTCAAGAAATCATCAACAAAAACTGTTTGATATTCTAAAACAAGAGAATAAAATAAAAGGATTCTACAGATCACTTCCTGAAATAGATCTCCAAATGAAAAGTAGCATGAATATTATTGTCAAACTCCAGAGCGCCCAGGTCAAAGAGAAAACAGCCAGAAGGAAAAAATTCAAGTATAATGGTCTGGATCACACAGGATCTTGCAGTGTCTACATTGAAGGATAAGAGGGGTTAGAATATGATATTCCAGAGGGCAAAGAACCAGGATTATAACAAACACCTATCCAGCAAAACTGAATATAATACTTTTAGGGGGAAGTGGAATGGACATTCAATGAAAAAGAGGAGTTTCAAATATTCTTAATGAAAGGACCAGAGCTGAATAGAAAATTTGACTTTCTGGGGGGAGGAGCCAAGATGGTGGAGAAGCAGGGATTTATTTGAGCTTTAGCCCAAACCCCTCCAAATACCTGTGAGGATGACTCTGGATAAATTCTCGAGCAACAGAAACCATAAAATGACAAAGAAAATCAGATTTCCAGTCAAAAGATAACCTGGAGGGGTGAAAGAAAAGATCAGTGGCACAAGACTTGGAGAAGAACACAGTCCAGAGTGGGCTCACCTAGCATAGACAGGGACTGAGCAGGCCTCAGGGAATTGAATCACTGGCAACTGGGACAGTTTCCAGACTTCTCAATACCAAAATACCAAGGACAAATTGGAAGTTCAGTAGGAAAAGTCAATTAGAACTGTATGAGAGTGGAACATGATTTGACCTCAACCTTATGTCAGTGGAGTCAGTGGTGGGCACAGGAGCAGGAACAGTTCTTTTTGGAGCTCTAGGCTCACAGATTGTGAGGGTATTGAGTGGCTGATCAGAGGGGGATTGTAGAGTTCTCTTTGTCAGTGCTGAGGTGGGATTCTCTTGCTTTGCCCTGCTTGAATCTGGATCACAGAACTGTGTGATGGTACTAGGGCAAGGAATAATGCTGGTGTGGTGGAACTTGTGGCAGTGGTGGGGAGGGAATCTTCCTCACAGTTCCAAGGAAGAAAAGAGTGCTTGAAGTCACTTACAGACAAGAGCATAGACCAGATGATGAATAAACACCTCTCCACTGATCATGCAACCTTGGAATGGCTGAAAATTTGCTAGAAATATCTCTGAAAAGAGTTGCACAAAATCCTTGAAGCTTGAGACAGTACACCACCCTGCCCCCCAAAGGAATTAGAGATGTACCCTGACAAAGAGCTCAAATGTCAAGTAATTGGCTGGGAAAATAGTTGGAAAAAATAAGAACATTAATCTTAATTTGATGACAAGGAATATCAAAACATACAACCAGAAGAAGACCACAAAGTCAAAGTGTTTATAATCCAAAGGTTCCAAGAAAAATATGAATTGGTTGCAGGCCATGGAAAAGTTCAAAAACGACTTTGAAAATTAAGTAAGGGAAGTAGAGGGAAAATTGGGAAGAAAACTGGGAGTGATGCAAGAAAATCATGAAAAGTGAGTTAACTCCTTGCTAAAGGAAACCCAAAAAAAAGCTGAAGAAAATAACACTTTAAAGAATAGACTAACCCAAATGGCAAAAGAGATTCAAACAGTCGTTTAAGAGAAGAATGCTGTAAAAAGCAGAATTGGCCAAATGGAAAAGGAGTTCCAAAATCTCCGTGAAGAAAACAATTCCATAAAGATTAGAATGGAGCAGACAGAAGCTAATGACTTTATGAAAAATCAAGAAATTATAAAACAAAGTCAAAGGAATGAAAAAATAGCAGACATTGTGAAATATCTCATTGGAAAAACAACTGACCTGGCAAATAGATCCAGGAAAGATAATTTAAAAACAATTAGACTACCTGAGAGTCATAACCAGAAACATCCTAGATATCATCTTTCAAGAAATTATCAAGGAAAACTGCCCTGATATTGTGCAAGTTGAGGGCAAAATAGATATCGAAAGTATCCACCAATTGCCTTCCAAAAGAGATCCCATAAGAAAAACTCTTAGGAATATTGTAGCCAAATTCCAGAGCTACAAGGTCAAGCAGAAAATATTGCAACCAAGAAATAATTTGAGTGTTGTGAAAATACAACAAGGATAACACAAGATCTAGTAGTTTGTACAGTAAGGTGTCTCAGGACTTTGAATATGATATTCCAGAAGTCAAAAGAGCTAGGATGAAAACCAAGAATCACGTTCCCAGAAAAACTGAGTATAATAGTTCAGGGGGAAAATGGCCATTCAATGAAATAGAAGACTTTCAAGGATTCTTGTTGAAATGACCAGAGCTGAATAGAAATTTTGACTTTCAAACCCAAAAATCAAGTGAGGTATGCAAAGGTAAATAGGAAAGAGAAGTCATAAAGAACTTACTGAAGTTGGACCGCTTACATTCCTACATGGAAAGATCATATTTGTAACTCTTGAGACTTTTCTTAGTATTAGGGCAGTTGTGGGGATCATATACATATAAGCAGAGGGCATAGCATGAGTTGAATAAGAAGGGATGATAACTAAAAAAATAAAATTAAGGAATGAGAGAGGAATATATTGAGAGGAGAAAGAGAGAACTAGAAATGGAGCAAATTATCTTACATAAAAGAGGCAAGAAAAAGTTTTTCAATGGAAGGGGTGAGTGGGGTTGGTGAGAGAGAAAGAGTGAACGTTACTCTCATCTCATTTGACTTAAGGAGGAAATAACATGCACACTCAATTTGGTATGAAAATCTCTTATGCTACCAGAAAGTAGGGGAGAAAGGGAAAAGGGGATGGGGGAGATGATAAAAGGGAGGACAAATAGGAGGAGCAGATAATTAGAAGTGTACACTTTTGAGGAGGGATAGGCTCAAAAGAGAGAATAGAGTAAATGGGGGGCAGGACAGTACGGAGGGAAATATAGTTAAGTATTTCACAATATGACTGTTGTGGAAGTGTTTTGCATAACTGCACATGTATAACCTATATTATATTGCTTGCCTTCTCAGTGAGGATGGGTGGGGAGGGAGAAAGGGAGAAAAATTGGAAATGAAAGTTTAAAAAGTGAAAATTAAAAGTTGTTTTTACGTGCAACTGAGAAATAAAATATCCAGGCAATGGAGTATAGACATCTATCTTCCTCTACAAGTAAATAGAGGGGAAGGGGATGAGAGCAGGGAGAGGTGTGATAGAAGGGAGGGCAGATTGGGGGAAGTGATAATCAGAATGCAAGCTGTCTTGGGGTGGGCTAAGGGACGAGATGTGAAGAAAACTTGTAACTCAAAATCTTGAGGAAGTATCTGTTGAAACTAAAAATAAACAAAATTTTAAAAGGAATGAAGGATGAAAAACATGATAGATATTTGTGTGTACGTGTATACATACGTATGTGTACATATGTGTATACATATATATAATTTTCTTCATTTATTTCATTTCACATTACATACATTTATATATTATTTCCCCTTCCTGAGCAGTTTCTTTATTTTACAAAATAAAATAGTTAAGTAAAAAGAAAAAAGAAACTATCAAGAAAATTTGCCCTGATATTCTAGAACCAGGGGGTAAAATAGATACTAAAAGAATCCACTGATTGCCTTCTGAAAAAGATATCAAAAGGACAACTCTTAGAAATATTGTAGCCAAATTCCAGAGTTCCGAGGTAAAGGAGAAAATGTTGCTAGCAAGCAGAAAGGAACAATTTGTATATTGTGGAAACACAAATCAGGACAATGAATGATCTACATTAAGTGACTGAAAAGGCTTAGAATATGATATTCCAGAGGTCAGAGAAGCTAGGATTAAAACCAAAAATCACCTACCCAAAGAAACTGAATATAATACTTCAGGGGAAAAATGCAATTTCAATGAAATAGAAGACTTTCAAGTATCCTTGTTAAAAAGACCAGAGCTGAACAAAAAATTCAACTTTCAAATATAAAAATCAAGAGGAGCATGAAAAGGAAAGAAACATCATAAGGGACGTATTAAAGGTGAACTATTTACCTTCCTACATGGAAGGATATTTGTAACTCTTCAGTCTTTTCTCAGTAATAGGATAGTTGGAGAAAATGTATAGGCAGAGGGCACAGGGTGAGTTGAATATGAACGGATGATATCTAAAAAAATAATATTAAAAGGTGGGAGAGAAATATATTTGAAGAAGGAGAATAGGAGAAATAGAATGAGGTAAATTATCTCCCATAAAAAAGACAAGAAAAAAAACATTTACAATGGAGGGGAAGAGAGGAGAGTTGAGAGGAAATGAGTGAGTCTTACTCTCATCAGATTTAGCTTCAGGAGGGAATAACATGCATACTCAATTGGATATGAAAATCTATCTTACCTTACAGGAAAACGGGGAGGAGGGAGTTAATGGAGGAGGGTGATAAAAAGGAGGGCAAATCAGAGGAGGGGGTAACTTGATGCAAAGACTTTTGAGGAGGAACATAGTCAAAAGAGAAAATATAATAGATGGGGGACATGATAGGATGGAGGGAAGTATAGTTAGTCTTTTGCAACATGATTGTTATGGAAGTATTTTGCATGACCACACATATATAGTGTGTACAGCGTATAGTGCATTGTTGCATTTGCAATAGGTGTGGGTAAGGAAGGAGAAAGGGAGAAAATTTGGAACTCAAAGTTTTCAAAAGGAATGTTTAAAACTATTCTTACATGTAACTGGGACATAAGACATACAGGCAGTAAGGTACAGAAATCTATCTTGTCGTACAAGAAAATAGAGGAGAAGGGAATAAGAGAGGGGGCGGGTCATGATAGAAGGAAGGCCAGATTGGGGGAAGGGGTAATTAGAATGCACACTATCTTGGAGTGGGGAAGGAGAGAAATGGGGAGAAAATTTGGAACTCAAAATCTTATGGAAGTCAATGTTGAAAACTAAAAATAACAATTAAAAAACCAAAAATTTGACTTTCAAATACAAGACTCAAATATAAATAGGTCAATAGGAAAGAAATAATAAGGGGTTTAATAACGGTAAAATGTTTACATTCCTACATGGGAAGATGACATTTATAAGTCAAAAGGACTTTCTCATTATTAGGACAGTCTGCCCTCAGGCAGAGTGAGTTGAATATGAAGTGAAGATATCCTAAAAAATAAAAAAAAATACATAAAATATTTGGGATAGGAATGTACTGGAAGAAAGGGAAGAAATGGAGAGGCAACACGGTGTCAATTATGTTAGATTAAAAGATACAAGAAAAAGCTTTATAGTGGAAGGAAAGAGGGTGGAGAAGGGAGTGGGGAGTGAGTCAACCTTACTCTCATCACAAGTGGCTCAAAGATTGAATAACACAAACACACATACACATACACTAAAATGAGTATAGAAATTTTTCTTCCCATATAGGAAAGTTGAAAGGGAAGGGGATAATAGAAGGTGAGGGAGTGATAAAGGATAACGTGGGAGAGGGAGTAGTCAGAAACAAAACTCTTGAGAAGGGACAAGTTGAAAAGAAAAGGAATACAATAAATGAGACAATAGGTTGGAGGGAAATACAGTTAGCAATAGTAACTGAAAAAAATTGAAACAAGTTTCTCTGATTAAGGTCTCATTCTTCAAACATAGAGAGAAGTAAGTCAAATTTTAAAAATAAGACATTTCCCAAATGATAAATGATCAAAGATATGAACAGTTTTCAGATGAAATAATCAAAGCTCTCTATAGTCATAGGAAAAAAATACTCTCACTATTGATTGGAGAAATGCAAGTCAAAATAATTTTGAAGTTCTACCTCATATCTATTAAATTGGCTAGTAGGATGGAAAAGCTAAATGCCAAATGATGGTAGCGATATGGGAAAAATGAGACCTTAATGCACTCTTGATGGAGTTGAGAACTAATTCAACCATTCTGTAGAGAAATTTGGAAGTATGACTAAAGTGCTGTAAAACCAGGCTTATCCTTGTATCTAGCAATATCATTACTAGTTCAGTATACCAAAGATACAAAAAAACAAGATGACAAAGGATATATATGTAAAAATATTTATAGTAAATCTTTTCTGATGACCAAGAATTGAAATTGATGGGATACCTATCATTTGGAGAATGTCTGAACACATTTTGATATATGATTATGATGGAATACTGTTGTTCTGTGGGAAATGATGAGCAGAATGCTCTCAGAAAAACCTGGAAATTCTTTTAGGAAATAATGCAAAGTGAAATCAGTAGAATCAGGAGAAAATTGTGCCTAGTAATAGCAATATTGTAAGACTATCAGATGTGAATTACTTAGCTATTCTCAGCAATACAATGATCCAAGACAATTCTGAAGGACTTATGAACATTGCTATTTATCCCTGGAGAAAGAATTGATGTAATCTGAATACAGATCTAAACATACTTTTTATTTTTATTGTTTTTTTTTTAATTTTGGTTTGTGTTTTCTTTTACAACATGAACAATATGGAAATGTTTTGCAAGACTACACATGTATAATCTATATGAAATCGCTTGCCTTCTCAATGAGGAAGATGGGAAAGAGGGAATTTGGAGTTTAATGTTAAAAATTATTTTTTTAAAAATATTGCTTCTATATATAATTGGAAAAAATGCTCAAAAAAAGAAAAAAACATTAAAAAACTGAGACAAAAGCAAAAGCAAGTTACAAATTATTTTTTTAAAAATCAAGTCTAGTTCATAGTACTCTCTCTGTTTATGTCTCAATATCCCTGATAACTATCATTTTGTTCTCTCAAAAATATAAACTTCCTTTTTCTTAATTACTTTTCTGGATTTATGATGATCTTATATGATGACCTCTTGAGACAACATTCTTTTCAGTACTATGTCTCCAGAATAGCCAGATTTATTTCCTGTATGCTGGCCCCAATTCCTTTTTGACACTCAAATGTGATGAGATTATCATATCCATATTTTCACCATACTTGAACTGTAAACCTAGTTTTCTGATTTGCTGTATTCATTTATTGCCAACCCCAAATCACCCTACCTTCTACACTTGCAACTTGCTCAGATAGGGTCTCAATCTTTACCTTCTTCTGTGTTGTTGGTGCATCTGTTACTGACTCTGTGAAAGAAGTGCTATGAAGTAAACTCTTTTTTACTCTGAAATACCTTCAAAAATTAAGTAAAACTGATCTTTCTAGTCATAAAACTCATTGCTCCCTTTTATTCATTCATTCTATAGTCTAGTCAATCTGACTCCTTTTATATTCATCATGTATGGCATTCAATCTCCCCTCTCATTGCTCTTGTTCCCTGATTAGGATTTACTCTTTTCTCACTTCCACGTTTTAAAATCTATAATTCCTTCAAAATTCAGCTCAAGTGCTGACTTCTACATAATGAGCCTCTCTTGACGTTTTCAAGCTATGCTGGGATAAGAACTCACTTTTTGACAAAAACTACTGGAAAACTGGAAAATAGTATGACAAAAACTAGGCATAGACAAACATCTCACACTCTATAGGTTTAAAGTGAATGTAAGATTTATATATAAAGAGTTATACCATGAGCAAATTAAGAGAGCAAGACATAGTTTACCTGTAAAATGTATGAAGAAGGGAAGAATTTTTGACCAAACAATAGATAGAGAACATTATACAATGCAAACTGGATAATTCTGATTACATTAACCTAAAAAGTTTTTGCACAAGCAAAACCAATGCAATCAAGATTAGAAGGGAAGCAGAAAGCTTGAAAACAATTTGCACAGCCAGTGTTTCTGATAAAGGCCTCATTTCTAAAAAATGCAGAGAACTGAAACAAATTCATAAGCATACCATTCATTCCCCAATTGATAGATGGTAAAAGGCTATGAACAGGCTGTATTCAGATAAGGACATTAAAGTTATCTGTAGTCATATGAAAAAAAATGCTCAATGTCATTATGAATTAGAGAAATACGAATTAAAACAACTCTGGGGTCCCACCTCATACCTGTAAGATTGACTAACATGGCAAAACAGGAAAATAATAAATGTTGGAAAAGATGTGGAATAATTGGAACACTAATGGATTGTTGATGGAGTTGTGAACTGATCCAACCATTCTAGAGAGCATTTTGGAAATATGACAAAAGGGCTATAAAACTGTGCAAATGCTTTGATCCAGCAATAGCAGTTCTAGGGCTCTATACCAAAGAGATCATAAAAAAGAGAAAAGGATTTACATGTATATATACATATATACATTTATACCAGCTTTTTTGTGACGACCAAGAATTGGAAACTGAAAGGATGCCCATTAATTGGGGAATGGTTGAACAGGTTATGATATGATGAATGTAAGGAAACACTATTGTTTCATAAGAAATTATGACAGATTTCAGTAAAACCTGGAAAGACTTGCATGAACTGATGCTGAGTGAGGTAAGCAGAACCAGGAGGATATTGTATATAGTAGCACCACCATTTTGAACTCACTGTTATGGCAATTTTGCCTGTTAGACTTTAGAAAAATAATTTATGGCAGCCACTTCAAGAAGAAGGTAGGTATTATGTTTTCTTGAATATTTCTGCTCTCTATAGAGTTATCATTACTTACTGAGGTCATCTAGTATACTACATTCAGCCTGGGTTGTGTTCATTGCTTTGTTTCCAGACAGGAACACAGAATCTGATCTATGCTGCCTCCATATTTAATAAGTCCAAGGAGAAGCTAGATGGTGTAGTGGATAGTGTACTAAGGCTGGAGTCAGGAAGACTTATCTCCATGAATTCAAATCTGATCTCAGATAATTACAAACTGTATGACCTTGAGCAAGTCACTTAATCCTATTTATGTCAGTTTTCTCATTGATAAAATGAGCTGGAGATGGAAATGGCAAGTCATTCTAGTATCTTTGCCAAGAAAATGCCAAAAGAGATCACAAAGAGCTGGACGTGACTGAACAGCAGCAACAATAGTATAAGACCAAACCTGTCTTTGTTTCATTTGACTTTTCACATGATCTGTTTACTTAGAATCTCTATTAATTAGCTGGTATAGGATTGTTTTATCCATGACTTCTCTAGAGAGTGCTTCTAATACCATGCTGGGATGTCTATATATCTTGCCAGGAAGCAATGGTCTTTCTTTGATGGTAAAGGCAAAGGGTTGCATGATCTCATGAGATACTTTGCAGGATGGCCTGTAGCCTCCAAGATACTGATATGAGACCCCCACCTTTACCTTTATGAAAGAATGGACTCGATGAGAAAGGAAAATCTATTGAGAATATGGATAAAGGACAGAAAGAGGAATCTCATGAAGAAAGAATGAGATGACCAAAACCTCCTGAGAGAGAAAATATATCAATGCAGTATATTTGGGGAGTTCATAGTTCTAGGCAGAAATCAAAATTTAAAACTATCCAATTTATAGTCACCTAATCGCATAGACTTCAGCTGATTCATTATATTTTCTACATGTGAAAAATAGTTGTTTGGGAAAAATTATTGACAGATTTTAGGTTTTTCCTGTCCTCTAATTACATTGCCTTGACTCATTTCTACTTTCCAATAACCTTTCTTGCTGTTCAATGCATACTGATTATGATTTTTACCTCTGTCGTCTACTTTTTTAATTTGAAGTTCCCATATCATTTCCATCTTTCTGAACCAATTAAGCATACCTTTATCATGCCTCTTGATAGGTCTTCAGGATGTGCTAAATGATTTAATTAAAATCTGTCCTCCTTTCCCTAGTGCCCATTTGGTGTAATTTCTTCCTGCAACTATTAAAAATATAATAATCTATTACTGAGAAGCAAAAGAAATCACTAAGTATTCCCTGAAGATAAACATGCAGGCTTCAGTTATCTAAAGTTCTAGCTTACTAATATACAATGAGGTTTTCATTTTCCCCTGTATCTCCAGTTACTAATATGACGGATCTATATACACAGTTGGGGCGTGTTGTGTAATAATGTCTTTCTTTGGCAATTTGGTTCCTTCATATAAAAGAAAATCATATTTTTATGGTAAAGATTATAAATCTACAGTGACAGCCTTTGCAGGATCTAGGAGAAAGACAGGTGGTAATCTGCAATCAAGTTCTGGTTGACTATTAGTAAAGATGTTATTACTACTTGTTGTTGTTGTGTTTGTCCTTCATTTTTAAGAGGACCATAATATCAAGGAAATGATTACATGACTTGCAGTTGACTTTGATTTGAGTGAGGGAGGACTGTACAAGGTCACCAACCTCACTTTCTCCTCCAGAGTTATCTGGGTCCAGTAGCCAGATAATCATCAGGATGACTGGAGATGGCCTAGGATGAAATGGGAGACCCTGGTCCTTTTAGCCTAACACCTCTTCAGGCTCTCACTTTGAGTGAGGTAACACCCATTAAGTGAATAGACTTCTTTAAGAAATTAATCAAGAGATGTCCCCTTTAATTAAAAAAAATCAAACTGGGTGAGAGGGAGACCCTCAGGGTGTATCACCAAGGCAATGTTCACAACACTGGTGGTGATTATGAATATGCCAGCATAGTTCTCAGTCACAAAATACGAAATGTTCTCCATATAAAAGGCAGAAGAAAAACATTCGTTTAAACAACAGAAAACCAGAAAGCAGAAAGCAAAATCCATCATGGTGACCAAGAAGTTAATAAACATGATCACAGCAGAGGGCAAAGCCATTCTTAAACCTCCTCCCCTCAGTCAGGGCCTTCTCACTATCAACTGTCACAATGTGTGAATTGACCTGTATCAGTTGGCCTGCATTCTATCCCCTGTGACCTGACCCTACTCACTCACTTCCTCCTGGTTCCACTCCACCCTTCCTGTTCCACCCCCTTCAGCAAGCTCCTCCCACCACATGTGACCCAGGCTTCCAGGCAATTTAAGCAGATCAAATGGGCCTATTAATGAATGAGAAATATCTTTCCATTTAAATTACTATTACACAGGGTTGCTGGTCAAAAGAGAAACAATTGCTCTTCACATTCACTCTGAGCCAGGAGGGCCCAAATATAACCATTACATAGAGCTCTGGCAGGGACCTATTGCAGTCCAAACTCTTATCTCCAGAGTGAACTTGCTTTAAGATTTGGTCCTTGAGAAAAGAAGGAAAGAGGGAAGGAAGGAAGGGAGAGAGGAAGGGAGGGAGGGGGAGGGAGGGTGGGAGTGAGGAAGGAAAGTAAGTGGGCAGTTTCTGGCTTAAGAAAGTGAGGTTGGTGACCTTGCACAGCCCTCCCTCATTCAAATAAAAGTCAACTGCAAGTCATGTCATCATTTCCCTGATGTCAAGGTCCTTTTTTAAAATGAAGGACAAACACAACCTGTGAGTATTCTGAGCTGTCCAGGTAGGTGGGTAGCTCAGCTCATCTTCTCCCTCTCCCTTTCCCTTTTTTTCTCCTCTCCAAAGGAAAGTAAAATCTTGAAACTACTACTTAGAGAGAATCCAGAGCACATAGTGCTTTAAATTGTCATCTAAAACAAATCATTATGGTAGCTTTTCAAAATGAATCATTGGTCTTAGGTCTAAATCCCAAACTATCATGGCTAAATTGCTAATTTATGAGTCTTGATTTTGTTGCACTGTCATCCTCTCTTCTACATGATATCTGCTTTAGCTGTGCCACAGTGGGGAAACTGGCAAGAAAAAGGGATACCTGCATTCTAGTCCCAACTTTGACACAGAGAAAAGGATGATTGTCACTTCTGAAGAATGGTCACAATGAAGGGTTTTTAAGGTGATAATCTAAAGCACAATGTTTTCTGGATACTTTGGTATAGCAATATCTGTGTCAAATCACTATAATATGTTTGTCATATCACTGAAGTTTTATGGGGTTGGACTAGAAGACCTCTGAGGTTCCTTATAATTCAGAGTTTATGTAGTTCAATGACTTACCTATTGTAATACAAATTAGTATTACTATCAACCCTCCATATCTAGCTAGGTACCCATCTTACCATACGATGATAATGGAAAGAGACATAGGAGTAATTAGGTAGATTCAGCTACAGCACCTGGCATTAGGGTTTTCTTCATCATACATTCCTCCTAATCACCTTTAATTAGACCCTCTAAAGTTCTCTGTTCTGGGCAACCAAATACTCAAATCAATAGACAATTTTTCTATCCAACAGTTAGCAAACTACTGATACTTGATCCCTTAGCTTTTGTGATTCAGTGCCATCATCAGAAAAGTCAAATATCCTTCCTCAATTACGTCTATTTACATTCTCATCTCTCTCTTATTCTTCTCAGTCCCTGCCCTGGTCTCCCTCCCCACTTTGTGTTTTTTAGAACCTCTTCATACTCCACTGTTGACAAATTACCATTCATCTGAGATTACATAACAACAACTATAATAATACCACAATAATCCTTTTATTGAATTTTAAAGTTTGCAAAGTGCTCTCTCCATTATCTCATTGGTCCTCATAGCAATCCTTTAATATAAGTACTATTATTATCTATATTTTACGGAAGAAACTGAGATTGAAAGAGTTTAATAGACACATCTAAGGTCACACAGAAAGTAAGTGTCTGAATTAAGATTCAAACTCAGATCTTCCTCACTGCAAATCCAGCACTCTACCGACTTTTTCACCTATCTCTCTTACTCTTTCCAACCTAGTGTACTAGCAGAAAGCTGACTCTCTTTAGACTATAGCTTACCCTTTGCAGTAAAGGCTCCTCCTCCACTCTCTTCATACACTCAAGTGTGAAAGGAATTATAATATCTATGTTTCTCTCTCCCAAATATTTCTACAAACACAACTCAGTAACTTGTCATCTTTTGAAGTTCACCCTTTGTGATATTACTTGCAGTCCACTCTGTCTCCTCTCTTAATTCTTGGAAACTTCATTATTTACATTGTGGTACCCTTTAACAACTGAGCTCAAATTCTGCCACAAATACTTATTAGCTATGTGAACTTCAGAAAGTCATCTAAACTCAGTCTTCCTCAATTTCCTCATCTATAGAATGAGGGTTATAATAATACCTACCTCTTGGGGTCGTTGGAAGGATAAACTGGGATAATATTTGTAAAGTGATTTTCGAACAAAGTGGTATATAAAATGCTGGCTATCGTTACTATTATTATTCATAATACTACTAATATCATTAATTATAATGATGACAAATGTTTATCAATTAATTGTCTGATTTTTTTCAATTTAGTTAATTTTCTGATTGATTAGCATAAGTTAGTTTAATAATTTCTGCTAAAACTTTTGTTTTTTTATCAATTTTTTGTATGCCAAAGCAATAAACTGTAGCCTTTTAAATATGAGTAAGTCACTCATTGGTAGACATTGCAGCCTACCCATGTTTTGTTATTCTATGTGATTTTTGTCTATTTTTTCCTTATGTCTTTCTGTCATGTAGAATCTATCCAATATGCTTAAGATTTTCCTCTTTTTCATCTAATATTTTGTGTATAGAGATCCAAAATTATGATCACAGGATTTATAATATCGACTATAGAACGTTGTAGTTAAAAACACATTTCCTTCATTCCAATTGAAAGTGTTCTGGATTTGGAATCAAAATATATGTGATCAAAGTCTATCACGGTCATTTATTACCTCTGTGACCTTGGGCAAGTCACTTAACTTATCTTGGCCTCAGTTTTGTTATTCATAAAGAAGAATTTGGAACAAATGACTTCTAAATTTCTTTCCAGTTCTAAATCGATGATTCTAGTTCAATATAATAATGCATGACAAGAACAAAATCACAAATATATTCAAGGCAGTGTCTTTTCTGTCTTTTCTCCCCTACAAACAATTGTTGACTATATGTGCTATTCTACTTATACCCAGCATGAATTTTCCTATTCAAAATCATGTTTAATATGGAATGGCAGGGCAGTGCTAGCAAATCCTGGATGCCTAACTGCTTTTGCTATATCCATTATCTAGGTAAGAGAAATATTAATTCTCAAACACTGAAATCTCATGCTCCATCCCCAAATACCAGTAAATTCACCCTAAATGGAAAGAAAACATTACCTTTCAAGCCTATGAATATCTTTAAGTGGCTAAGATACACACCAGAATTGAGCTGTCTTTGTATTTACTGAGACTGTTCAATGATTGAACATCATTTGAAAATAGATACTAAATTCAATGATTCATTACAATTGTTTCAGGGACTTCCATTTTCATGTGTTTCTTCTGTAGAGAATAAAGCAATTATCAGACAAAGGAATAACCAGAATTTTCCCCATCAAAATGCAAACAACACTAACTGGAAAATTCAGGTTATGCCAGGCTCCTGGAAATGCAGTTTATAATAGGCTCAGTTTACAAAGGAATTTGCCCTTAAATCCTACAGCACCTTAGTTTTCCCAAAATAGCCTCCTTTAAATCAAGAATCTAAAACATAATGAAGAGTGAGGTGAAAGAGCTGAGAAACATTAAGTGATTCCGATTTTAAACAATGCATGCAAGACTGTAATAATAGATGCAATTAATGTGAATTTAGGATACTATGAGGTGTCTATTGAATTTACAAGAGGTAGAGCAAGTGGAAAGTAATCATGAACCCACTCAGATGGTTGTCTAAACAAATACAGTCAATGGGAGTAGTGGAGAATTGTATTTGAGGTGGGGGTGGGACTAAACGATC